>NW_021703782.1:67636764-67772054 GCF_005190385.1 Monodon monoceros
AAAGAAAGAAAGAAAGAAAGAAAGAAAGAAAGAAAGAAAGAAAGAAAAATCTACACATCAATAAAAAGGTGAGCAGTTTTGCAGGATACTAGATCAACATAAAAAAATCAATATATTTCTATATACTACAAGTAGGTAATCCAAAAACAAAATTAAGAACAGAATTCCATGTAAAACAGCATCAGAAACAATGTAGGAATCAATTTAATCAAAGAAGCACAAGACTTACACACTGAAAACTACAAGACACTGTTGAAAAATATTTTTAACAATTAAAATAAGTGAAAGCCATCCTATGCTCATGGATCAGAAAACTTAATATTATTAAGATGAAAATACTCCAGTTGATCTACAGTTTCAATAAAAAGCCTTTTAAAATCCCAACTGGTTTAGTTTTTATGGAAATAGACATGTTGATCCTAAAATTCACATGGGAATTCAAGGGGCTAGGATAGTCAAAACAATCTTGAAAAAGAACAAAATTGGAAAACTCAGGCTTCTTGATTTCAAAACTTAGTTTAAAAACTACAGTAATCAAGACAGCATGGTACTGGCACAAAGACAGACATGGACCAATGGAATAAGATTGAAAGTCCAGAAATAATCCTTACATTTATCATCAACTGATTTTCAACAATGTCAAGACTATCAAATAGGGAAAGAAAAGTCTTTTCAAAAAATGGTGCAGGGTCAGCTAGATATCTTCATGAAAATGAATGAATTTGATTGACATTTATCTCACACAGTATAAAAAAATTAACTCAAACTGGATTATATACTAAATTTACCACTTAAACTATATTCTTGGAAGAAAACATATGCATAAATCATTATAACCTTGGGATAAGTAATGGTATCTTAGGACACAAAAGCACAAATGACAAGAGGAAAAATAAGTAAATTGGGTTCATCAAAATTAAAAACTTTCATGTTTCAAAGGACACCATAAAGAAAGTGAAAATACAAACCATAGAATGGGAGAAAATATCTAACAAGGGACTTGCATCCAAAATGTATAAGGAAATCTTACAAATCAGTAATAAAAAGAAAACTACCCCAGTTTTAAAATGGGCTAAAGCTTCAAATAGATATTTTTCCAAAGAATATATTCAGATGGCCTATAAGCATGTGAAAAGTTATTTAACACCATTAGTTAGTAGGGAAATAGAAATTGAAATTACAGTGATATACTAATTCACATTGACTAGGATGGTTATAATAAAAAACAGAAAGTAACAAATGTTAGAGAGGATGTGGAGAAGTTAGCACATACACTGCTGGTGTATCATACACTGCTGGTAGGAATGTAAAATGAGGTGATGACTTGGAAAACCTTTCTTCAAAATGTTAAATACAGAAATAACATGTGACCCCAACTGTATTCTCAAATATGTGATCAAGCAGAATAAAAAATTATTCCACACAATACTTGAGCATGATAGTTCAGAGAATTACTTATAATATCTAAGAAATAGAAACAAGACAAATGTCCATCAACTGATAAATGTGTAAACATTAAGTGGTACATCCACACAATGGAATATATCACAAATAAAAAATGACAAAGTACTGATACATACTACAACATGGGTGAATCTTGAAAGTATTGTGATAAGTGAAAGAAACTAGTAACAAAACATTGTGTATTTTATAATTCCATTTAAATGAAATATCTAGAATAGGCAAATCTATAAAGACAGAAAGTAAACTCATAGTTGACTAGGGTTGGGGTGGTATTGGGAGGAAATGGGTGGTGACTGCTAAGAGATACAGGGTTTTTTTTTCTGGAATAATGAATATGTTCAAAACTTAGATGTAGTGATGTTTGCCTAAATCTATGACTGTACTAAACTCATGGAACAGTACCTTTTGAATGGCACATTTTGTGGTATATGAATTGTATTTCAATAAAGATGTAAAGAATTCATGAATAAATCTTAAATCTTTAATCTTCCATATTATGGTTGAAATCAATGCACTTAAGCTTGAGTAAATATAATATTAATATAATAGCAATAATAATAAAATAGCCACCCTTTATTGACTGCTTGGTACAACAACCACGTGAGTATCAGGCAGTGATTTTAGTACATTAAGTCTGATTTTTAAGATGCTTTGCAGAATGGATAACATTAGTCAACATATTACAGATGAGCAAATGGAATGTCATATAGATTAAGTCAGGAGGTCACAGCTAATTATCTGATAAATGGTAGAGCCAGGATATAAAATCAGTATAAGGCCCGTGTACTTTCCTTGTTCCATCTGGCCTTGACAAATGCCTACAGCAATATTTCATAAAATGTATTTGCAGGATACTAGTGCCAATAATAGCTCTAGATTTTGTATTTTAAAAGGACTGCATGGTTAAGACTGAGAAACACGGATCCAGAAAATATTATAACATATTGTATTCAGAGTCTACAATAAAGACACTAATCTAATTCATTCTGTATGGATGAACAAACGAGCCCATATTAAGACAAATGATTTTCCTAGCATTTCCTCATCTATGGCAGCACAAAAGTTGCCTTTCGAATAGGTGGTTTATTCCAGTATATCAGCCTTATATCAAGGGCAATGGCTTAGCTAGATTCGTGGAGTACAATATTATGTTTTTGGACAATTAGCAACATGATCACCACTCTCTTGAAAATGAGTTACTTCACCTCTTACTACATATTAACACATTACTATGGTGCTGGCTTCACCCTATTCAAACAAAAATGATAAATTTTTTCTTGAATACCTTGTCAGGCACTCATGAATATGGGCAATCTCTAGCATTCTGATTCCATCAGGTAATGAGGAACTTTCATAACAAAGGCTAGAAAAAGTCTGGACTTGAGATCCTCTCTTGCCTGCACAGAAAAATGAGGCTGGATATTTAACATTCACTCATATGCCCAGTGAAATGTGCTAAGTATATGTCACTTATTTTTCCAAAATAAATGAAGAAAATGCTTAAAACTTTAACTGCAAATCCAATGAAACACCTACCATTCCTTATTCCAATATTTCCTACTCATCACAGCTATATTAATCTTTGAAGCCCAGTCCGACCAGTAATCACCTACTCAATAACCATGCATGGTTTTTCTATTGTATGCAATACAAAATCCAAATCCCTTAGCCTGTCATTTATGATTTTTCCCAACAGATGGCCCCAGGCTTATTCACTATTCACACCTAATTTCCAGAAAACATCACAACTTGCTATTCTTCCAAATGAGGCCCATACTTTATAATTGCTGGGTCTTTGCTCATATTTTTTCCCATGCTCAAAAGCCTTTGTTTTCCCCACTGCTTAGCAAAATTCGAATCACTTTTCATCCCAAAGGCAACTTCCATGATAAATTTGTTCTTCATTCCCAAATCAGATATAAGTTGTACTTTTTCTGAATTCTTTGGAAATTTTTTTTATAGAACTCATCTAATACATTTACACTCACAATCTTATTTTACTTTGCTAAAATCCAAGAGGAAAGAATTTACACCCAAGCCTCCACTATTATGCTACTGAAGAAACTGATGGTTAGAAAATAGCCCCAGGTGAAGCATATACCAAAGACCAGAAACTGGATTAAAAATAATTTAGCTAAATCCAAAATGTGAGCTTTGCGATAATGATAGTAGGTGACTTTTTTTTTTTTCTTTGTCATGCCAATTGTATTTTAGGCCTGTTCTCTTTACTTTTAAAAACAATTCTTTCTTGAAGCTCTTTACTTTCTGGCTCTGGGACCTGATTTTCCTCCCATATCATGTATATTCTTTCTCAGTTTCTTTTTCAAATTTTTTTTACCTCGTCTCAATCCCTAATTCTTGTAATGTCCCAACCTTGGACTCTTGCTCTTCTTTATTTATACTCACTGTGATAGTTTTAAATACTATCTATGTACTTGTGACTCGAAGATTTACATATCCAACTCCAATCTCTCTGCTGAGCTATGGACTAAAATATTCAACCACCTGCTCAGAACCTCCATTTGGATGTATAATTTAAAGTTAAACTATTCAAAGGAGATCCTCTCTTTGTCTCCCCTATCAAAGTATATTCCTATACCTTCTCTCTTACCATATCACCAAACAGCATGCAATCTGTCCAGTAGTTCAAACTGAAAACCAGCAATGAACCTTGATTCCTCTTTCTTTCACATTTACCATCAGTAAGTTCTGCTTGTACCATCACAGTGTCTCACCACTTCTTACCACCTAGATTCTTACTGGGTTTTTCGAAGCCACAATAAATTCTTGCCTAGAACTTACCAAGTTTTTGTAAACAGGTCCTCTTCTTTCAATCCTGCTCCAGTACTGAAAAGCTTCCGTCTTCCACTCACCACCATTCTCAACCTCTCTAAGCTGACCTGAACAGACTGAATCTAGATTCAGTCTTGATTCTAGATTGCATTTGGTTTTGGCCAATGGTGAGTGTGTGGGTGGGGGCAACAGCAAGAGTTAGGAACAAGACCTTTCCATGCAGAGTGACTTGAGGTTGACCAGTCCCCGAATTTAAGGTCTTAATTTTTATCAGACACTCCTCTTCACACAGCTCTTTCTTTCCCCATTTCACTAACTGCTCCACTCCTCTGTGCTTCTGGGTCCAGTAGTGGTAAAAGCTCCCAAGTATTGGCCCTATGTTATTGCTCTATAGTTTACTAATTTGTTGTCTTTATTAACAGTCCTTTTATTAAGCTTTCCACGAAGTAGCAAAATTGAGTGTGGCATTGTGTCCAGCAAGAACTCCAGGTGATACACTACCTATGGCTTGTGCTATATATACACCATCTACAGCTTGTGCTATACATATCAACAATAATTATCTTTAAAAAACCAAAAAGTGAAATCATGAAATTGTTTCCTCTTGAAGCTCTTCTGAGACTTTCTAGTAAGGTCCAAATCTCTAACCATGGCCCTTAAGGCTTCTATGAGCTGGCTCTGGCCATGACTCCAGGTTCATCTCCCACTCTCCCCACTTTCATTCATTTCATTCCTGCTGTCTTGACTTTCCATTTTATTCCTCAAGCAAAAATATACCATACTGAGCTTATTTCTATCTCAGAGCCATTGCATCTTGTTAGTTCTTCCTGAAATGTTCCTCACACACAGGTGATCATTGCTTGCTTCTTCATTTTATTTAGGTATTATTTAGACAGGCCTTCTTAACTACCCTTTCAAAAACAGTCCCCCATTCGTATTTATTATCTAGTTGTTTGCCTGACTTTATTT
The DNA here is from genome assembly GCF_005190385.1 of Monodon monoceros. Lineage (NCBI taxonomy): Eukaryota > Metazoa > Chordata > Mammalia > Artiodactyla > Monodontidae > Monodon > Monodon monoceros. Next base: position 67,641,991 of record NW_021703782.1, read on the forward strand.
TTCTCCTAGAATTTATCTCTACCCAAAATTGTATTTTATAGTTATTTGTTTATTTGAATATTGCCTGCTTCATTCACTAGAAGTTTCACAATGTCAAGAATTTTATGTGTCTTAGTTACTGTTATATTCAGAGTAAGAAAACAGTGCCCGGAATATACTAGTGCTATGAAAAAAAAAAAAAAAAGAATGATTTGAGTGCATGAATGAATGAATAAATGAGGTAGTCAGGTAGGTACTATTAGAGTCACCACTTTACAGACAAGGAACTGAGAGTTAACTAGAAAATTGCAAACCTGAGAATACTGAATTATTTTAATAAAGGTAAGAACTATGTATTGATACACGTTTTATTTCCCTTAAGCCCTGACACAGTGCTTGAACATGGCAATCTCTCCATTGATTTATGTTCACTAATGATGGAGGCTTTTTAAAGAAGAGCAATGTGGCAGCAACATGCAGACTGACTTCTGGAAGGGAAGCTGGTTAGAAATTTATCTTAGTAGTATGCATGTATTTCCATATAGTCTCAGACAACATAAATTGACCATTAAAAAGGTATTTTAATAAAGGCATCTATGATTATTACAGTCAAGTATGAAGGCTTTACATGTATTTATTTACAATTGTTTACCTAGTTTGTAGATTATCCAGGCTTTGCTTACTACTTGTCTTTTGGAAGATCTGCTTTTTGGACATTTCATGGTTCATTAATAAATTTATCAAAGAGTTTACGTAGGAAAAAAAACTATCAGAAATTCACTGCAGTCACTACAAAATTTTTATTAGTAGCTCTGCTACAAGCAAGTAACAGCATTTTAGAAATAAATGTGATATTATGTTATTTATGTAGTATGATATTACCCTTGAATTCAGCTTTACAACTATTTTGCAAACCTATACTGAATATATAATAGTTTATAATGTGATGTGTGGGAATTAAAAAATGTAGAAATCAAACCCACTCTATCTTATTGGTTAAGTAGTTAAGGAACACACATGAAGCAAGTAGATATCCAGTTCAAGACAAGATGCTATGCAAGCCCACAGGATATACTGGATTAAGTGCAAAAAGTCGTGCAGAAGCTGCTTTAGAGGAAGAAAGTTGACAGAGACAGTCTCGCATGGAGAAAGGAAAACCTTACATGAGCATTCAGCCTGCTGAAGATTCGATAATTATGATGATGGCTTTTCAATGAAGCAAACAGCCATAGCCTGTTTCCAGAGAAACCACCACCTCATCCGTGAAATCCTAAGTGAGAGTGTGGTGCCAGACGTTCGGTCAGTTGCCATAACAGCTAGAATGCAGGTCCTCAAATGACAGGTCCAGTCCTTAATGGTTCATCAGTGAAAACTAGAAGCTGAACTTCTTCAAACAGAGGAATGACACCAAGAAAAGAAGAGGAAGTTCCTGGAAAGCACAGATTCATTTAACAATGAACTTAAAAGCTTGTGTGGTTGAAAGTAGAAGTGGATATGGAAAAATCTGCAGCTGAAATTGCACAGGCTGAGGAACAGGCTCACAAGAAGCAGGAAGAAAGGGAGAAAGAGGCAGCAGTGCAAGCTGAGCACAGCCAGAGCAGTAGTGTTCCTGAGGAGGCGCCAGCAGCTAATAAGACCGAAGAAAAGAAGACGAGAGCGTCCTGAAGGACACAGAGGAGACACTCCTTGAAGAAACGACAGAAAGTCAACAGAATGGTGAAGAAGGCACATCTACTCCTGAGGACGAGGAGAGCGGGCAGGAGGGGGTGGACAGTCTGGCAGAGGAAGGGACCAGTGATAGTAACACGGGCTTGGAGAGCAACAGCGCAACCGTGCAGGAGCCACCAACGGATCTCGTACCAGAAGGTGGCAAAAAAGAATCAATATTGCCTTGTTTTATGTGTTCTAAATACTTTTTTTAAATGAAAAAATGCTTTTTGAGTTTTTAAAAAAAAGTTTGCTTAGGTTCTCCAAGATCATCCTAATATGTTTTTCATGAATAATTTTGATTTGGTTTAACCAAATATTTACAACCATAGCATGTGACATTTATGTCTAGAGCAATGGAATTTTGTTGTGCTTTGCATGATTGTGAATTTGGTGATTTTGATACTCGTCTAGTTTCTACATTTTTTTCCCCTGAAAAATGAAGAAATAGCTACTAGTCCTTCTGTTACAATATTGTAAAAATACTTAGACCATGGTAATTCCATGAAATGAAGATACATTCTAACCACAAAAACTTTATGATAAAAAGTATCATTAGAAAATTAAGGATTTTAGGAACTATGCTCTCAGGTTAAGAACAGACTGGGATTCTCAAATCTAATAAGCAACATCAGAAAAATAACGAAGAATAGAAAAGCCTTCTTTCTTAAGGGTACATAATGCCTTCATGTATTTCTTTTATGTAATTCTATATTCTTACGTTTGTCTCAATGTAAAAGAGCCTCTAAAACAATTTTAAGCATTATTGTTCTTGGTCGGTAAATTGCTACTAATCTTTCTAACAAAGGACAGAGTTTCTGTTTTGTACAATGTCTATTACATTAAGATGTTAAAAAATACCATTATTGTGAGATATTTAGTGAACACTAAACTTAAACGAATTCTCTAAGACTAAGTCAAATGAAGAAAGATTAAAGATAAAGACAAATTTGAATTCAATGTCATAATACCAATAAACACAAATTAGGAAATTTAAGTTGATACAGGTTAGAATCTACAATGAAAATATTAATACAGCAAATTGAACAGCATTTAACAAAAACTACAGAAAAGAAAATCAGATAGAAACAACTTTTAAATATATTTTTTTTATTTTAGGAAAGTTTAGGAGTTGCAGAAATATTAGACTCCTTGTATACCTCACACTCAGGTTCTCTATTGTTGAAATTACCATTACACTTCTCACAACTAATGAAGCATTATTATTAACTAAGGTTGATATTTTATTCAAATTTCCTTAGTTTTTGCCTCATGTCCTTTCTCTGTTCCATGACTGCATCCAGGATATCACATTATATTTAGTTTCCTCAGGCTTCTCTAGATTATGTTTCTTAGACTTTCCTTTTTTATTTGATTACTTTGATAGTGTTGAGGAGTAGTCATCAAGTATATCATAAAATGTCCTTCAGTTTGGGCTTGTTTTATGTTTTTCTCATGGTTCCACAGTGTTTATGGATTTGGTAAGGAAGACCAAAGATGTAAATTGCCATTCTCATCACATCGTATCAAGGGTACATGCTATTAACATGACTTTATCCCTGATATTAATCTTTTTCTCCTGGCAGAGGTAGTGTTTGTCGGGGTTTTTTTTCCACTTGAAAGTTTTCTTCTTTCTTTCCATGATATACTCATTAGTAGGAAGTTACTACAGTTAACTCTTGAATAATGTGGGGATAAGAGCTGCTGGTCCTTAGCACAGTCGAAAATCTGCCTATAACTTACAGTTGGCTCTCTGTATTTGTGGTTCCTCCATATCAGCAGTTCCTCCTTATCTATGGTTCTGCATCCAAGAATTCAACCAACTTTGGATCATGTAGAAACATTATATTTAATATTGGAAAAAATCCATATATAATTGGAATTGTGCAGTTCAAACCCATGTTGATCAGGGTCACACATGAGGGGTGAGACTTTATCCTCCACCTCCTTGGGAAGACAGTAGCTACATAATTTATTTGTAATTCTTCTGCATTGGAGATTTGTCTCTCTTTCTCATGTACCTTTTTATTTAATCATTTATTTATATCAGTCCAGCACACAGATATTTATTTTATACTTTGGGCTAGAATCCAAAGCTACCATATTTATTTTATTGCTCAAATTGTTCCAGTTTAGAACCATTGAGAGTTTTTTCAGTTGGTTCCTGTGACCTTTGACATATCCCCACTGTTTTTTTTTTGTTTTTTGAGTACTGTCTTACATTTTGGCATGACAAACCACTCAATGATTCATCTTGTATATTTCATGCCTCTATATTCCCTTCCTTCAACTGGGAAAAGTTTTCAGAATTGTCTCCTTATGAATCCTTTTTCCCTAGATATTAGGCATTTGTTAAGATTCTGGATGGGTTTCAAGATGGCTATTCGCCCAATTTCCCAGCTAACACCATCAAGGAATCTCTCTCATGTCCTCACCAGGAGAATTTGGTGGGTTCCTGGAGTAAAGGTATGAATAAGTGTGGGGCCCTCTTATGATTGCAGTCCCCAAGAGTTTCTCACTTTCAAGCTAGCCTGCACTCTGCCTCCAGCAGTTCCTCAAGATTACCATTTAAATATTCCTACTAGTTTAAGGATTCTCATATTTTGTTCTCCAGGTAAGCAAATCTCTGGAGCTAAGTCTTTCTGGATGTGACTGTTTCTCTAAATTTGGGGGTTTCAGCTTGCCCTGTGATCTTTGTTCAATGATGGGTCAAAAAATTATTGATTTTTAATATTTCTGGGTTTTTTATTCTAAGGATGGGAGTTAGGAATTGATGCTGAAACCCAATCTCTGGAAATATTTATAACTCATATCATGACTGATCATTGACAAAATGTAGAATTCCGTAGATAATGAAATTAGTAATGTTATACTAACAGTCATGCTTTGAAATATAACTTCTAAAAATTTAGAAAAAAATTATTTTCAAATATTTACAAAAGTTGATCATTTACAAATATGAGACAAGTAAAACTTTAAACAACTTCAAGGCTAAAAAGATACATATTATATTTATAGTAATATTATTGAACTAGATCTTAATAGTAAAAGGAGAAAATAATAAATTTGTGTAGTACTTTTATAAACATTTTCTTAAATCTTAAATGGAACTATTTGTTAACCTCATCATACCTAGCACTAGTTCTATTTATTTTCATAACTTAATAATTTTCCACAAAATATCAATACTTGTAGTTATATATGGTTAGAAAAATTATTCTAACAAAAACAGAATATATCTATTTTAATTTTTAAAATAAACATCATTTTAAGCTTTCCAATTAGAAATAATTCATATGTTTTTGACACAATCAAAGCTTCTCATTTACAAATTTAGAATCCAATCTAAGTAGTTACCAGTCATTGGATCCTGAAATATTTACACCCAACATTAAAGACAGAGCATAGTAACAGATGCACATTTAATACAACTATAATTTTGCCTAATTAGCTAGCCAAGTTTTAAAATGGAAACAGTGCGCAATTCCTTTAAGATCACTGTCATTCCTTGCAACCCTGAAGTGAAAAAATTCAAATTCCTTGTCGGAAGATTGCAGCCACTATAGAAACCATCAGGATCTGTAGCAAGGTTTCCATCCATTTTTGTCTTTCATCAGTTTCCTCCCTTTCTGTTTTATGGGAGATATATGCTTTAAAAGAGTTAACTAATTGAACTTCATTCTGAAAAATTAATTCTTTAAAACAGAATTTTTTTTTTTACTTTTATGGGTTTTTTTCACTTTCTATGCTTTTCTGGGGAAAATGGATTTGTATAAATATTTTCAACTAGACTGCTTGGTTTTACTCAGCTTGGGGATTTTATAATTGTTATTTTAATTCTGAGCTTACACCCTGAGGCAGTTTCATGAAGGGCGCAATTTTTGAAAATCAACTGAATCAATAGGTTGTATGGTTTTTAATTTTTTACGATAAATGTTCCTTGCAGCTTCAGGCCTCTCATCTTGAAAGATTTCACATTAGAATATGAGGCAACAGAGTAAAGGTGAAATGACAGTTGGAATGATTCAAAACTTATCAGCTTATAAACAACTGAAATATAAGTTAAGAATAATACATCACTTGTGTCGAATGTGTGTCTAAACATCAGCATTTTGTAGCCTCAAAAATAGATCAATTATTTTAAATAAAGCCTTTCTTTTCAAGAGGAGCTGAAGGGAATAAAAAGAATTTTTCACTCATTTGAGAAGGAAATGAGTCCATGGGGGAACTTTGCATGGGGGCCTGATGGAGCATAAAGAGACAACTAGAGCCCAAAGCAGGCTTCTTAAACTTATTTAAAATATTTCTTTTTGCATTTTTTTTATTTTAAAGCTTTCAAGTTTTAATCGTTACCATATGGGATTTAGAAAGAAATTGTTAAGAAATAATTGCTCACAATAATCATAAGTAGTCTGAATTAAATTAGAGCAGAGAGTGAGAGACGATGCGGTGAGTATGAATTTGCTTTTAAAGACAGATGCTTAATGGAAGGGCAGGTTTAATATTGTATGTGAAATCATTTGTTACTGGCAAGACACCCTAAGCATTTCAAGTTCAAGTGGACAATATTAATATTTGGATTCAGTTATCACCCATGGATTTATCATTTTTTAAATGCTATTAGTCAATTATTAACATATTAGGGAAGATACTTCCTTAAGTGTACCATCTTTGTAAAGGAACTTCTAAAAAGTTTTGTGTAAATAATGTTATATTGTTCTCACAGAACATTTGATGTATTCTTTAAAGGAAAGGTAAAAAAACTTAAGAAACAAACACCACACATATGTTTTCTTGCCCTGTACATTGAAACTACACAGAAATAGTGACATTTCAAAAGCAAAGAGCACATTTAACTCCCATTACAAAAGACATTTCCCTCTAAAAAGAAGTCAGGTCTCATGGAGAAAAATGGGGGATTTACAGGACAAGGAAAGTTCAAAGAGAATGTAGAAAACCTTCCTGGCCAGAAAGAAAAAAAACAAAAAAAGAAAGCTCTCCTTTAAAGAAGAATGCCAGGTAATAAAAACAAGGGGAAAAATGAAAACTGACTACCACTCTAGCAACACAATAGATGCAGACTTGATCAACAATGAGTGTGAGAGCTGTGGAGTGAAGGGAAGGATTGAATCAGAAAGTATGCTTTTAAAATGGAGAGGTCTGGCTGTCCCTATCTTAGTCAAGTGGTTAAAATTGGCATTGTCAACGGTGAGATGGCCTCACTTGATATGCCTCCCAAGGGCACATCATAATCTTGTGGTTTGAAGTTGCTTTCATAACTTTCACCTGAGTTTTATTCTGAGGAAGCAGTCAGAAGAATCTGGGTACGGGATGATCTGCAGGGCTATTTGACCACACCATTCTAATAAATAAATACAATGAAGAAATGAGAGGAGGGCTTCCCTGGTGGCACAGTGGTTGAGAGTCCGCCTGCCGATGCAGGGGACACGGGTTCGTGCCCTGGTCTGGGAAGATCCCACATGCCGCGGAGCGGTTGGGCCTGTGAGCCATGGCCTCTGAGCCTGCTCGTCCGGAGCCTGTGCTCCGCAACGGGAGAGGCCACAACAGTGAGAGGCCCGCGTACCGCAAAAAAAAAAAAAAAAGAAATGAGGGAGGTGACTTAAGACACATAGCAGACAAATGTACTACGTAAACCTTGCTTGGTTCCTGAATCGAAAAAACAACCGTCCCCTCTAAAGGACATTTTGGGAACAACTGAGGACATTTGAGTATGATCTATATTTGGTCAATGCTATTAAATTAGTGTTGGTTTTCTTAGGTAGTAGGTTTTGCAGGAGAATGCCCTTGCTTTAAGAAGAAGCATGCTAAAGTATTTAGATGTGAAGGGTTATACTGCCTCAGCCTACTAGTGTCTTTTGGCAGGGGGGTGTGGGGGAGGGGAGAGAGAGAGAAGAAAGAAAAGGAGGAGGTGGAGTGGGGATGGGAGGAGGAAGAGGAGAAGAGAAAGAAAGAACAAAAGAGGAAAGAAAGAAAAGGAAAGAAGGAAGAAAGGAAGGAAGAAAAATGGAAAAGAGAAAAAGAAAGAAAGGAGAAAGATGGAAAGATAGGAGCAACGGTGTCAAGGTTTTAACAAGTGATGAATCTGTATAAGGAGTATGTTTTATTGTGTTATTTATCAACTATTCTGTAGACCTGAACTATCTCAAAATAAAATGAAATAAATGTATAGAAAAAAATTGATGTATATAAATAACTTCTTAGTTTCTTTAATCTTAGAACATACCATAGTAAAAAGCATAATGTGGGCACTATGTTGCTATTATGATTTAAAAGTATGATTTCAAATTGTTTGGGCTCATTGAGACCACCACTAGAGTGAAAGATAAAATATGAGAAAATATAAAAACAATAAAAATTATATTTTATGTCAGGAAGGTACAGGGGCAGGGGAGACAATTGAAGAGAGGGATATTAATAAATATTTTAACTGAATCAAATAATGTATGTGCTTTTTAAAAATTTTTATTTATTGATTTTTGGCTGCATTGGATCTTCATTGTTGCGTGCAGGCTTTCTCTAGTTGCGGTGAGCAGGGGCTACTATTCTCACTGCGGTGGCTTCTCTTGTGGAGCACGGGCTCTAGGCTCACGGGTTCAGTAGTTGTGGCTCGTGGGCTCTAGAGCACAGGCTCAGTAGATGTGGTGCACGGGCTTATTTGCTCCTCAGTATGTGGGATCTTCCCAGACCAGGGCTCGAACCCGTGTGCCCTGCATTGGCAGGCAGATTCTTAACCACTGTGCCACCAGGGAAGCCTTGTATGTGCTTTTTAAGGTATCAAAGAATGTAGATTGTTGAAACTGTTGTTACGATAATGAGATTTTAATAATCATAGACAACTTTATTCAGAAATTTAAGACCAGCAGAAAAAAAAATTGGGTTTTATTTTAACAAACATTTCTTAAAAATCTATTATGGGTAAAAAGAGAAATGCATGTTATGAAAGGAATGATGTGCAGCTAATGTTCCTTATATAATATTATTTTCAATATGTGTTTTGGAAATAGAAAACAAATGAATGCTCAATATCTTGTGTGCTACTTACTAAAAACAGAAAAGGGTCTGAATAAATAATTTACATTTAGCTAACCTAAAAATGATCAATTGTATTTTAAAGTAGAACTATTAAAAAATTGGACATATTTGGTTGGGATATTTTCCAAAGTACAATTACTTACAAATAATAATAACTTTTACCAAGATAGACAAGCAATGAACCAAAACAACCAAATCTGGTACTTTGTTAGAAAAGTGTGTATGACACAGAATGACAGCTTAGAGTCAGTCTTTTTTATATTCAGAACCTAGATCTCTCACTTATTATCTGAATGATCACATGCAATTTACATAAATCTCTAAGTCTTAGCTCCCTCTTCTGTGAAAAGGAATAATACTTGTAAATTTCTTATCATAGTGTTTGTCATATAAGAAGCCCTCCATAAATGTTATATTACTGTTGCTACTACCCTTATTAAAAAGCAATTTTTAATTGTTAGATCCAAAATATAAATAAGAAGAGTTTTAAAGGAGGTGATATAAAGCTAGTCAGCACATGAATCGCTTTACATAATAACCATTAGTAATTGCTTATAAATGTCGCATTGTTTACTTATAAAAATAAACATTTTCTAACATACAGAGGTCTAAAGGCATGAGCAAAACTTTCTCTAGGTTGTTCTGTTTTGACTGTCAAGGAAGAGAAGGGACAAAAGTCAAGAAGTAGTGTGGAACAGGCATGGTCATTTTAACCACAGACAGAAAGCTTACACTGGGCTCCAGCAGAGAGGGGCCTGACCTACTAACGACCATCTTTTGAAGTGACAGAAGAAAACTTCCCAAGCCTCCTTATGTTGAATGAAGACATTTCAGAGCCTTTCACTAGATTGTTATTATTTTTTTATTTTACAATAGTGAACATGCAAAAATAAAAACAAGCTTTTGTTGGAATGTCTTAAATTAGTGGCTTATAACTCTTAATTTAGCTCAATATTGTATTTTTCTTATATTTAATCATCTTAGAGAACTATATGTCCTCTTATATTTAGATTCTTTCTCCTTGTGTAGAAAAACAAGTAGGGATAAATGTAAGTTAAGTTGGACTGATGGATGTTCTTCCATGTCCTCTACAATCAGCAATAATTTGCTTTCTATGACCATGCACACTTTTATTAAGTTTTCAGAATTATGACATCGAAGGGGACAATCTGCTATTACAGTATTGTTTTACATTTGTTGTAAAAATGTTAATTGACTTAAACTTTACAATATCCATGACCACATTTTGCTCATTTCCCCTCACTGGATCCAGTGGAACCAATGATGTGATCTGTGGAGCTGTGGTGGAAACAACAGTGAGCCAGTTTTCCATGGGGTCTCCTCTTTTGGTTCAGATTGATATAGAACCAAATCCAGTACAGAATAACCATATTTATTCAATCCTAAGGCCTTTATTTTTTAACATGTTTATATTTCTGAAATCAACTATTATGTCAAATAAACTTGCCAGCCATTGTTTTCTTTTTTTTCCCAAAAGCCTCTTTTTAAATAAATGAGACATCATGCAATTGATGTTTTCTGAGTATCAAGAACTATGGCTTGTTTGTTTCTATGATTACTAGTTAAATAATCTTGTCATAGAAGATGCTTTAGAGATGTAGTTGCTTTCTATCTTAGAGAATTTATTGGCTTTCAACTTTTAGTCAGCCATACCCAAAGTACCCTTCTGAATAATCCCTAGATTGCTTCATACCCTAAGTTGCTGTGGTTGTTGCCTCATGGACCTACTTCCCTGGACAGATAAGTTGATGAGGCTTGAGGACTGACTGAAAGCAACTAACTCTATGGTTAGTTGAGGGTATCAGCCGCTGTGGTGATAGGGCATGATCTGCTCCCAAATTCTTTACACTGAAAAGTTACCAACTGAACCAATCTTAACTTCTCTTTTTTTTCCAGTTGAAGGGAGAGCTCTGTGGAAACAATCAGCGTATAGCAAAAAAAAAAAAAAAAAAAAGAAGGCTGTAAGCAAAAGTCATGATGTAAAGAGGAGAGTAGAGAGGGAAATGAGGTAGATAAGGGAAAAGACAGCCAGAAAGAACCAGAGCCTGCCAGATAGAACAACAGAAGCCTGCTTCTGAGGAGACAACTACTCGTATGAATGCTGGGCCGTTAGCCTGCTGTTGGACTACCAGAGTGACACGTGCCCTGAATGACACTCAAATATTTTATGCTTCCTAACTAGGTGGTTGTGCAGATATTCTGAATGATCCTCTTGTTTCTCATGAAGCCCTCTGAAAAAAATGCTTCCTTCACTTTCTTATTTATCCCTAAGCTAAGCTCCTATTACCTAAGCTGTCTAGTTATGACTACAGAGGAAGAAAAGTTGAGTAAACAGTATTATTAACATACATAACTCAACTGAGTTAAGGTGGGAAATACCAATGGATGCCCAAGAGTTTTGATTCAATCTTCATTCCCCTAAACAAAGGGTTCTATTATAGTGATATATTCCGGCCAGATCCCACAACAGGACACTGCCCTGATTCTATTGATGCTTTTTATCCATATCTTTCTTGTCTGTAACTGATAATCAGGATTATAAAGTCTTGATTTTCCCTCAGGCTATGTAACCAGATGCCACTGTCTGAGAATTTCAGGTTGAGTTCCTAAGCAGAGAAAAGTAGGAGACAGGTGCCTCTACATTTTAAAGAGAGTTGCTGCATCAATTAGTACAGTGCAGGAAAGAAAAAGCCACTCTAGGAATTCGGAGTAGAAAGAAATTTAAGAGTTTTCACAGACTTCACAAGTATCAGAATGGCTGGGAGAACAATATTCAAGAAGGTCACTGTTTGTTTTCACCAAATTTGGGAGGGCAAGGATTGCAGGGAAAATGCCATCAAAGACTCCATCTGTCTAAAGCACCAAAAGGAGGAGTAGGATGCCTGCAGGTGTCTGAAAACCTCTCATCTGCCACCTGCCAAGACCCACATACCATACCTACCCAGAAGCTCTCATCAGAGAACAATGGTTTTCTCTCTCTTCAGTTTTCTTAAACTCCCATGAATATCTCTTATTGGCAGAGTCAGACTCACACTGTGCTGACAAAGGATTCTGGGAAATATGCTTCCCAGATTTCTTCCTTCAAACCTAAGGGTGAATGTAACAGGAGGTGGGGGGATACTGACTTGATAGCAAACAATGCTACATAGCAGCTAAGGAGCTTCCAGACTGCAAAGCTTAGTAAGACTTACAGGGCTTCTCAAAGGTAGATAAGATGTTCCTGAGATCACCAACTCATCAGTGGTCTTGAGCCTTTAGGAAAGCTAATTATAGGCTTAGAGAGAAAATGCTTTTTCTCTTCCCTTTCTAGTAGAGAAGAAAGGCAAGTGTTTGACCCCTCCCCAGCCTACTACATTCACTCGAAGAGGTGCTTGCAGAGGTGGAGGTAACTGCATAAACATCTCATACCCTGGTTCAATGCTCGCCAAGCGGCTGAATCAATCAGGCTGCACTGGGTCTGCCATTTGAGCTGAAAAAAGTGAAGTTAGAGAATTTATTAATAAAAAATGGTATGTTTGGCCCTCCTCTTTAACCCTGGACTTTGGGGGCATGTGCCTGCTTCCTACCAGAATTTTGAAGGCAGAATGTTGGTTGGAACAGTGAGCAACAGCAGAGTGATTTGGGAAACCAGTGAGAAGCAAAATACGTACACCCACCATTCGTGGGACAAAGATGAGTGAATTTCCCATGGGTTTGAATGAAGGCCATGGAGGTTAGCCAGGCTGTAAGCCATTGTGAAAGAACTCTGCATTGGAGGGTAGCCTGTAGGTAAGGGGATACCAGTAGTACAAAGTAATGAATAGACCCCTGGGAATAGAAGCTAAGCGTGTACCAATACATCAGGCAGAAAGTGCACTGCACATCAGGGATGTGTGACCCATGAGAAAACCTCAGGTGATCATTTAAGACTGTTCCACGTAGAAGAAACCAGCAGTGAAATAATATATCATTTTGCCATTTTTCTCCTATTTCTCTTCCTTAACCTCGATATATCAAAGAAAGAAGAGAAAAGCAGAAGAGTGAGAGGGAGAGGCAGAGTGAGGAAGGAAAAAAGAGTTAAATACTGGCTTTAAACCCTTCCCTATTATGGGTGTCTTAGCCACATGTCAAACGTAAGCAGAGGGAGAGGGAAAGAGGTTGAACTGAATGTGAAATTCAAAATTAAATTTGAAAATCTTGGGTCTTTAATATTTAAAGTGCATCTAAATTATAAAAGTGAAAGTATTCCCACAAATGAAAGGAGCCTGAAAACAATAGGATAGGCTCAAGAAGTAATTAAAGAGAGAGTGAGGGATAATTGAGAGAGAATATTTGAAGGCAGTAGTTGAAGAAAAATAAAAACAGTTTTTGTTTACACCCCACTGTATTCCGTGGCTTCAATATTCCTTTTCTATATACATTGCAAAAATACTTGTTCTTTAAACATTTCTCTTACTTCCTTCTTTGTAACTTCTAATTCTATATATTTGTACACATTTATTGAGATAAAATTTACATACAATAAATTTCCCATTGCAGGTGAATTTTAACAATCGTATATGATCATGTAACCACCACCATAATGAAGCCACAAACATTTCCAACACCATAAAAAATTTCCGTGTGCCTCTTTGCAGCTTAGTGCCTGATCTGACCCTATCACCTAATCTCTGATCTTTCTGTCACCTTTTCTAGAAGGTCATACATGTGGAATTATAAAGAATGTAGTGTTTTATGTTTGACTTCACTTAGAAAAATATTTTTCAGATGTATATGAGTTGTTGAATGTATCAGTATTTTGTACCTTTTTATTGTTGAGGATAAATATATCACAATTTGTTTATCCATTCACCGATTGAGGAACACTTCAGTTTTTTCCAGGGCTGTATTTTTAAAAATAAAGCTGGTGTGAACATTCATATACACATCTTTATGTGGACATATATTTTCATTTCTCTTGGGTGAGACTGCTGGGTCATGCTGCTGGATATGTCCTTGTTTTTGTGTTTAAAGTTAAAAAAAAAACAAAAACAAGAGGATATCAAAATGGCCAGTAGACACATGGGAAAGGTGCTCAACATCCTTAACCAACAGGGTAATGCAAATTAAAAACACAATAAAAAAAATTAATTCTAATATCTATCACTATTGTTTTTAATCCCTTATAGTAGAAATCACTTACTTAATAAACAATTATACAAAATTACCCCCTTATGTTTTTTTAACATCTTTATTGGAGTATAATTGCTCCACAAGGTGTGTTAGTTTCTGCTTTAAAACAAAGTGAATCACACTTTGTTATAAAGCAGAAACTAACACACCATTGTAAAGCAATTATACTACAATAAAGATGTAAAAAAAAAAAAGAATAGCACTAAAAAATTATTAGATATGAGAGATCTGAAATGTGAAAATGATAATAATAGTGATAATAAAAGTAATAATGATAAAAAAATACTATATACTTGAAATATGCTAAGAGGCTAGATGTTACAAGTTATCATCATGGAAAACAGAGATAACTACGTGAGGTGATAGATATGTTAACTAAACTTACTGTGGGAATCATTTCACAATATATACATGTATCAAATCTCCACATTGTACACCTTAAAGTACACAATGTTATTTGGCAATTAAATCTCAATAATCTTCAGAAAAAACACAAAAAACAAAAAAAACCCTGAAGTGAATCAGCTATACATATACAAAATCCCCATCTCCTCCCTCTTGTGTCTCCCTGCCATCCTCCCTAACCCACCCCTCTAGGTGGTCACAAAGCACTGATTTGATCTCCCTGTGCTATGCGGCTGCTTCCTACTAGCTATCTATTTTACGTTTCGTAGTGTATATATGTCCATGCCACTCTCTCACTTCGTCCCAGCTCACCCTTCCCCTCCCCATGTCCTCAAGTCCATTCTCTACATCTTTGTGTTTATTCCTGTCCTGCCCCTAGGTTCTTCAGAACTATTTTATTTTATTTTTTTTAGATTCCATACATATGTGGTAGCATACGGTATTTGTTTCTCTCTTTCTGACTGACTTCACTCTGTATGACGGACTCTAGGCCCATCCAGCTCACTACAAATAACTCAATTTCGTTTCTTTTAATGGCTGAGTAATATTCCATTGTATATATGTGCCACATCTTCTTTATCCATTCATCTGTTGATGGACACTTAGGTTGCTTCCATGTCCTGGCTGTTGTAAACAGAGCTGCAGTGAACATAGTGGTACATGACTATTTGAATTGTGGTTTTCTCAGGGTATATGCCCAGTAGTGGGATTGCTGGGTCGTATGGTAGTTCTATTTTTAGTTTTTTAAGGAACCTCCATACTGTTTTCCATAGTGGCTGTATCAATTTACATTCCCACCAACAGTACAAGAGGGTTCCCTTTTCTCCACACCCTCTCCAGCATTTATTGTTTGTAAATTTTTTTTCAACTTTACTTTTATTTAAAATGAGGCCATATTTTCCTCTTGTAAAAAGAGAGTTCAACTAGAACTGTCAATTTTCTCATCTGTAAAACAAGAGCACTGAATCAGCTGACTATATTCATTCAGAACTCAATTTCTTTATCTTATGATCACTAAGGTTCTCCCTAAATCTAATATACTATGGTTCTAAGGAAAGGAAAATATATTACTAACGACATGTTTTGATTTTTATTTCTTAGAGTTCAAATGTCCACCATTCACCTTGGTCTAAGCTTAACCATTCAAGGGGATACAATGCAGATGGAAGGGGAAAACAGAACCCTCACACAAGCTGTGCAGTGTTGCAATCAGGCTTCCGTTTGAAAAATAATCTTCTCTATAGCTTTAAAGTGATAACTTTGTACCGGCAATGCTTCTTGTTTCAAACTGATTTTCTCTGGCTCTTCCTGAACACTTTCTGAGGAATCATCGACCTCTTCGATTTCTGAGGAGGAACGACTCTCTACTGTCACAGTCACAGGAAATTATGATGGACCTTTGTTAACATAGTTATGTCTCTCTCACAACTAGCCCACTTAGCTCCAGGTTCCTTAGCGCACCCGACGCACTTACACAGCGTCTAAGAGCTTTACACAACTGGAAGGTCACATCTTTATTTCTTATTGCAGGAACACAACTTCTGGAAACTTTATTTCTGTCAGAACCTGGGGGTGACCAGGCTTTACTTTATCATCTCTTTCTTCTTCTTCCACGTGTGTTCCTGGTCTTACTCTTCCCGGTTCTTCTGCAGGGAGCAGTCCAGCAACCCATTCTCCGGATGTAACTCTACGTCTCTTTTCCTCTGGATGGTCTCGATGATTTCATGAGCGGCATCGTGGGGTTTGTTGTAGACCAGCATTGGCCACGGGTAGACGGCGGGCTCGGCCCCCACGAGCGACTCCAGCCTCAGCTCCAGCTTCTCCCCATTGTCTTCGCGCGCGGCCCCCGCACCGTGCTAGACTGGCGGTTGGGGGAGGGGCGCTGCGCCCTGTTTGTAGAATTTTTGAGGACGGAAATTCTGACTGGTGTGAGGTGATACCTCATTGTAGCTTTGATTTGCATTTCTCTAATGAATAGTGATGTTGAGCATCCTTTCATGTGTTTGTTGGCAATCTGTACATCTTTGGAGAAATCTCTATTTAGGTCTCTTGCCCATTTTTGGATTGGATTGTTTGTTTTTTTGATATTGAGCTGCATGAGCTGCTTGTATATTTTGGAGATTAATCCTTTGTCACTTGCTTCATTTGCAAATATTTTCTCCCATTCTGAGGGTTGTCTTTTCCTCTGTTTATGGTTTCCTTTGCTGTGCAGAAGCTTTTAAGTCTCATCAGGTCCCACATGTTTATTTTTGTTTTTATTTCCATTTCTCTAGGAGGTGGGCCAAAAAGGATCTTGCTGTGATTTATGTCATAGAGTGTTCTGCCTATGTTTTCCTCTAAGAGTTTTACAGTGTCTCGCCTTACATTTAGGTCTTTAATCCATTTTGAGTTTATTTTTGTGTATGGTGTTAGGGAGAGTTCTAATTTCATTCTTTTACATGTAGCTGTCCAGTTTTCCCAGCACCACTTATTGAAGAGGCTTTCTTTTCTCCATTGTATACTCTTGCCTCCTTTATTAAAAATAAGGGGACCATATGTGTGTGGGTTTATCTCTGGGCTTTCTATCCTGTTCCATCGATCTATCTTTCTGTTTTTGTGCCAGTGCCATACTGTCTTGATTACTGTAGCTTTGTAGTATAGTCTGAAGTCAGGGAGCCTGATTCCTCCAGCTCTGTTTTTTTTTTCTCAAGATTGCTTTGGCAATTCGGGGTCTTTTATGTTTCTGTACAAATTGTGAATTTTTTTGTTCTAGTTCTGTGAAAAATGCCATTGGTAGTTTGATAGGATTGCATTGAATCCATAGATTGCTTTGGGTAGTATAGTCATTTTCACAATCTTCATTCTTCCAATCCAAGAACATGGTATATCTCTCATCTGTTTCTATCATCTTTAATTTCTTTCAGCAGTGTCTTATAGTTCTCTGCATACAAGTCTTTTGTCTCCTTAGGTAGGTTTATTCCTAGGTATTTTATTCTTTTTGTTGCAATGGTAAATGGGAATGTTTCCTTAATTTCTCTTTTAGATATTTCATTATTAGTGTAGAGGGATGCAAGAGATTTCTGTGCATTAATTTTGTATCCTGCTACTTTAACAAATTCATTGATTAGCTTTAGTAGTTTTCTGGTAGCATCTTTAGGATTCTCTATGTATAGTATCATGTCATCTGCAAACAGTGACAGTTTTACTTCTTCTTTTCTGATTTGGATTCCTTTTATTTCTTTTTCTTCTCTGATTGCTGTGGCTAAAACTTCCAAAACTATGTTGAATAATAGTGGTGAGAGGGGCAACCTTGTCTTGTTCCTGATCTTAGAGGATATGCTTTCAGTTTTTCACCATTGAGAACGATGCTGGCTGTTGGTATGTCATATATGGCCTTTATTGTGTTGAGGTAAGTTCCCTCTATGCGTACTTTCTGTAGCGTTTTTAGCATAAATGGGTGTTGAATTTGTGCAATGCTTTTTCTGCATCTATTGAGATGATCATATGGTTTTTACTTTTCAATTTGTTAATATGGTGTATCACATTGATTGATTTCCATATATTGAAGAATCCTTGCATTCCTGTGACCAACCCTACTTGATCATGGTGTATGATCCTTTTAATGTGCTGTTGGATTCTGTTTTTTAGTATTTTGTTGAGGTTTTTTGCGTCTATGTTCATCAGTGATATTGGCCTGTAGTTTTCTTTCTTAGTGACATCTTTGTCTCGTTTTGTATCAGGGTGATGGTGGTTTTGCCGAATCAGTTTGGGATTGCTCCTCACTCTGCTATACTTTGGAAGAGTTTGAGAAGAATAGGTAGTCACTTTTCTCTAAATGTTTGATAGAATTCTCCTGTGAAGCCATCTGGTCCTGGGCTTTTGTTTTTTGGAAGATTTTTAATCACAGTTTCATTTTCAGTGCTTCTGATTGGTCTGTTCATATTTTCTATTGCTTCCTGGTTCAGTCCCTGAAGGTGGTGCTTTTCTAAGAATTTGTCCATTTCTTCCAGGTTGTCCATTTTATTGGCATAGAGTTGCTTGTAGTAATCTCTCATGATCCTTTGAATTTCTGCAGTGTCAGTTGTTACTTCTGCTTTTCCATTACTAATTCTGTTGATTCAAGTCTTCTCCCTTTTTTTCTTGATGAGTCTGGCTAATGGTTTATCAATTTTGTTTATCTTTTCAAAGAACCAGCTTTTAGTTTTACTGATCTTTGCTACTGTTTCCTTCATTTCTTTTTCATTTATTTCTGATCTGATCTTTATGATTTCTTTCCTTCTGCTAACTTTGGGATTTTTTGTTCTTCTTTCTCTAATTGTTTTTCATGTGAGGTTAGGTTGTTTATTTGAGATGGTTCTTGTTTCTTGAGGTAGGATTGCACTGATATAAACTTCCCTCTTAGAACTAATTTGCTGCAACCCATAGGTTTGGGGTCATCGTGTTATCACTGTCATTTGTTTCTAGGTATTTTTTGATTTCCTCTTTGAATTCTTCAGTGATCTCTTGGCTATTCAGTAGTGTATTGTTTAGCCTCCATGTGTTTGTATTTTTTACAGATTGTTTCCTGTAATTGATATCTAGTCTCATAGCAATGTGGTCGGAAAAGACACTTTATATGATTTCAATTTTGTTAAATTTCCCAGGGCTTGATTTGTGACCCAAGATATGATCTATCCTGGAGAATGTTCCATGAGCACTTGAGAAGAAAGTGTATTTTGTTGTTTTTGGATGAAATGTCCTATAAATGTCAATTAAGTCTATCTTGTTTAATGTATCATTTAAAGTTTGTGTTTCCTTATTTATTTGCATTTTGGATGACCTGTCCATTGGTGAAAGTGGGGTGTTAAAGTTCCTTACAATTATTGTGTTACTGTCATTTTCCTCTTTTATAGCTGTTAGCAGTTGCCTTATGTATTGAGGTGTTCCTATGTTGGGTGCATATATATTATAATCGTTATATCTTCCTATTGGATTGATCCCTTGATCATTATGTAGTGTCCTTCCTTGTCTCTTGTAACAGTCGTTGTTTTAAAGTCTATTTTATCTGATATGAGTATTGCTACTCCAGCTTTCTTCTGAGTTCCATTTGCATGGAATATCTTTTTCCATGCCCTCACTTTCAGTCTGTATGTGTCCCTAGGTCTGAAGTAGGACTCTCGTAGACAGCATATATACGTGACTTAGTTTTGTATCCATTCAGCCAGTCTTTGTCTTTATGTTGGAGCATTTGATCCATTTACATTTAAGGTAGTTATCGATATGTATGTTCCTGTTACCATTTTCATAATTGTTTTGGGTTTGTTATTGTAGGTCTTTTCCTTCTCTTGTGTTTCCTTCCTAGAGAAGTTCCTTTAGCATTTGTTGTAAAGCTGGTTTTGTGGTGCTGAACTGTCTTAGCTTTTGCGTGTCTGTAAAGGTTTTAATTTCTCTGTCAAATCCGAATGAGGTCCTTGCTGGGTAGAGTAATCTTGGTTGTAGGTTTTTCCCTTTCATCACTTTAAATATGCCCTGCCACTCCCTTCTGGCTTGCAGGGTTTCGGGTAAAAGATCAGCTGTTAAACTTTTGGGGATTCCCTTGTATGTTATTTGTTGTTTTTCCCTTGCTGCTTTTAATATATTTTCTTTGTGTTTAATTTTTGGTAGTTTAATTAATATGTGTCTTGGCGGGTTTCTCCTTGGATTTCTCCTGTATGGGATTCTCTGTACTTCCTGGACTTGATTGACTATTTCCTTTCCCATATTAGGGAAGTTTTCAACTATAATCTCTTCAAATATTTTCTCAGTCCCTTTCTTTTTATCTTCCTCTTCTGGGACCCATGTAATTCGAATGTGGTGCATTTAATGTTGTCCCAGAGGTCTCTGAGACTGTCCTCAATTCTGTTCATTCTTTTTCTGTATTCTGCTCTGTGGTATTTATTTCCAGTATTTTAGCTTCCAGGTCATTTATCCGTTCTTCTGCATCAGTTATTCTGCCATTGATTCCTTCTAGAGAATTTTTAATTTCATTTATTGTATTGTTCTCATTATTTGCTTGCTGTTTAGTTCTTCTAGGTCCTTGTTAAACGTTTCTTGTATATTCGCCATTCTATTTCCAAGATTTTGGATCATCTTTACTATCATTACTCTGAATTCTTTTTCAGGTAGACTGACTATTTCCTCGTCATTTGTTCGGTTTGGTGGGTTTTTACCTTGCTCCTTCATCTACTGTGCGTTTCCTTGTCTTCTCACTTTGCTTAACTTACTGTGTTTAGGGGTCTCCTTTTCACAAGCTGCAGGTTCACAGTTCCCGTTGTTTTGGTGTCTGCCCCCAGTGGCTAAGTTTGGTTCAGTGGGTTGTGTAGGCTTCCTGGTGGAGGGGCCTGGTGCCTGTGTTCTGGTGGATGAGGCTGGATTTTGTCTTTCTGGTGGGCAGGTCTGCGTCCGGTGGTGTGTTTTGGGGTGTCTGTGACCTTAGTATGATTTTAGGCAGGCTCTCTGCTGATGGGTGGGGTTGTGTTCCTGTCTTGCTAGTTGTTTGGCATAGGGTGTCCAGCACTGTAGCTTGCTGGTCGTTGAGTGAAGCTGGCTCTTAGCATTGAGATGGAGATCTCTGGAAGAGATTTCACTCTTTGATATTATGTGGGGCTGGGAGGTCTCTGGTGGACCAATGTCCTGAACTTGGCTCTTCCACCTCAGAAGCACAGGCCTGACACCTGGCCAGAGCACAAAGACCCTGTCAGCCATATGGCTCTTTTTGGGCTTAAGGCATGTGTTTTTATCATTTCCCAGAGTCTCTCTGTGAGATTAAGTTTCAGTAGCTTGCTATGGTGGATTTTTCGTCTACTTCCATTTTCTATATTACCTCACCACTTCTTTGCCAGTTTTACTCTAATCCTTGTCTCAGAGGGTGTTTCTTGGGAAAGCCAAAATAAGATGGACATGCATGTGAATCAAAATGAGGTTCCAAATATGACAAGGATAAAATAAACTATTATGGCAGAAAGAACATTATTCTGAAAAAAGCTTCTTCATGGATACTCCTAAAGTGGGCAGTGGATGATGTATAAAACAACATCTCTGGTGACCCTGATCAGGCAATGTCTCTGAGTCCTATGTTCATGATAGCTTCTCACTTTTCAAATAACATTTGTCATGCATGGTCCCTGTGGAGATGAGTAGCCTTTCCTTTGTTTTCTCCTAACGTGGGGCATTACGCCCATTGCTTTTCATGACGTTTTGCAATCCTTCAAAGATTGTTTCAAATCTCAGCTTTAATTCGACCATGTTGGTAAGAACAGAACAACAACAAAAAGTAGCTTTCTTTTGCTGTGTAATCCAGGTAGATGAAAAAAGTATCCAGGAATCAAAACCACAGCACACAAAGTCAGACACACATTCCAGCGTTGGAGGAGGAAGCTGGCACCCAGGAAAAAGCTCTTCTGAAATGGCCCAGTTCTGCTCAGGGGCGGCGGGAACAGTTCCTCTTCCTATCGGCGTGGCGGCCTCTGGCATGGCATGCGCGTGGGGTGGGCACGGGCACAGGGGCCGCCTGCCTCCTCACGGCCCAGTGGGCGAGGCCACACCCACTCCTGGGCCTGGGGGCTGGCAGGAACCTCAGGCCATGGAGCTAGGTACCAGGCAGGACGCCCTCGGGTTGGGGCAGCTGCGCCTGGCCCTTGGGGGCAGTAGCCACGACCTCACAGGTCTTGTGGGCTCCAGGGCCAGCGAAGCGCATCCTCTAAAACCCTCGGCTTAATGGGCCTTTTACAGGAAGGTTTGGATCAAAATGACCCACACCAGCGAGTCTGGCTGGCTGGAGGGGCACAGTGCCTCCAGGGGGCCACTTTGCACCCTGCTGGAGGGGCCAACCTGGGGGTGCCGTCAGGGCTCAGAAGGTACTGGAGCGGCCCTCCGGCAGCGCCTCCTGTGAGGACTGGCGGTTAGCAACGGGCAGCGCCTCCACTGATGTGCTGAAGACGCTTCTGCGGGCAGAAGCGAATCCCCCCTTACCTATCTTGAAGTAATAGTTTGTTCGTTTTTTATTCAGACTTTTCAAAGGATGACAATTACTTAACCTACAGACATAGTGGAGTGGTGCCTTACTGTTGTGAATGCAGTGTCACTTTTATTCTGATGAAGCCCTTTAGCTGATAACAATAATTTATTATTGATTAAATGACCTCAGTATGCAAAGTTATATGTTTGTTTTTAGTGAACTAATCTACATTCACTCATTTTAAAGCTCTATATGATAGGAACTGGGCATCACAGAAGTTTGCATGCATCATTAAAACTTGTGGGATTCAGGAAGGCTCTCACAGGTTAGGACTGGGCATTGTGACTGGGCTGTGTGCAGCATGCCCGGGCTGATATGGTACACCAGACTGAAAAGGGGATATTCCTAACTTCCTTTGAAGAAAAATGTTTTGAATTTCTCACACCAGCTTTGAGTACTCCTACATATATCAACTTAAATGTTCTTAACAAACCTGCAAGATACAGACAGCTAATCCATTTCTAAAGAGGCAAAAGTATGAAGTAGCTGGAATGAAGGAGCTAATGCATCACACATTTCTCCCTCTTGCCTGATTTCCGCATCAACTGAGAATGACAAATGTTCAAACAGGTCAATGAGATCCAAGCAGTACCTTTATTACTGATTATGGCTAATCTGAACATATGGCTTAAGGATTGTTATCCATATGGATTTACTAATAGTACATCCCTGAAAAAGACATATCTACCCTCAGAAAAACATAGTCCTTTCCTGCTAAGGGTGGAGCTTTTACTGCTAGGCTTACCAAAAGATCTAGAAGGAGGTCAAAGCTCTGACTCCCTGAGTTCCCAAAGAGAAAGCAGCAGGAAATTGTCTAAGCTACACCCATCAGATCATTCACATCTTCTCCCTTGGAGAGGTGCAGGTAAGGAGGCCTAAAGCAACAAAGGGAGTTAGTTTCTACACGGAAGCATAAAGCCGGAGGAAAGTGGGTCCCCCATTCCTAATTTCTCCAGCTTTATATTTTTTTACTTCCGAACTCTATGGCTAACCAAAAGTTTGATTATCACCATGTGGGGAGGCAATCAGCAGCCTATTTGTGCAGTCCTGTATCTACTTCATCAGACTGTTCTTATAGTCCCAAGCACTGCTTCTGTATGTATACTCTTGGGCCCACTATTAAATAAGTTTGATTTTGCTGCTGGATGGCTTGGAAATAGGTCAAAAGAGCACTTTTATTAAATTAACTACAAGGCCACTCTACCCTCGGCTGAATTTCTATTCCCTAATCTATTTCCCATCTCAAATTAAGTCTATCTATGCTGTTCAACACGTTTTGAGAAGTCCAGTTATTTACTATTTTACCAAATATGAGCTGGGAGCCCATGGCAGGCACTGTTACAGCACCAGGTATCAAAGAGTAAATAAAACACCATTCCTGCCTTCATGAAATGTGAATGTTGTAGGAGAAAAATAACACACCTATAAAGACATAAATGTACAATATGTTAGGCTATGATTAGTGGAACAAAAAGAGGGAAGCAGGAGAGAGGGAGAAGGTGGGAAAGTTACTTAATAAAGTATTCAAGGAAGATTTCTTTGTTGAAGTGACATTTGAACAGAGACTTGAAGGAAGAACGAGAAAGTACCTTGTGTTTGTCTGGGAAGAGTTCATTCAAGGCATAGGAAACAGAAAGTACAAAGGACCAGAGTGAACGGCTGGAGCGGAGTGACAAGAAGTAGTTGAGACTGAAGAGATGGAGAGAAGGCATATCACACAGAGCCATGTAGACCACAGGGAGGGCTCTGGCTGTTACTTACAGTGAAGCTAGAATGTGAAGCTATTGGAAAGTTCGAGCATATAAAAGTCACAGTGAGACTTACATTTTAAGTGAGCCATACTGAATTTGGTGTGGAAGATAGAAAGTGATGAGGCAAGTATAGGAATACTCAAAGGTATGTAAGGGATTTGGTGGCTTGGATCAAGGTAGTCATAGTAAGGGTGATGAAAAGTGGTAAAATTTCTGGATATATTTGAAGATAAGTGAACAGAATATTCTAATATTGTGCTGTGGAAGATGAAAGAAAAAGAAGAATTAAAGTTCTGGCCTAAGCAATGAAGAAAATGGAGCTTCCATTTTCTACAACAGGGCATACTGCAAGAAGAGCAGGTTGGATGACAGAGCTGGTGGGGTGAAAATAAGAAACTTATTTTCAGAGATGTAGTACTTGATATACCTATTAGATAACCAAGTAAATATTTTGAGTAGATAAGAATTTAGCAGAGAAATAATGGGATTCATCAAAGAGATGGCATTAAAAGGTGTGAGCCCACATGAGAACATATAAACAATGAATGAAGACACAAAATAGCAGGACCAATCAAAGACCCCTGGGACACTTTATCATTACGAGGGTACATTGAAAAGGATAATTCAGCCGTGGAGCAGAAATACCTCAATCCACATCTGGCTCATATCTCATGCTGCCCAGCTCAGTGAACTGGCTGAGGTTTGAAGGAGCTAACAAATAATACTGATAGATAGAGGAGTCAGACATATTGAAATAAAAGTATCTGAGAGAGTTGGGGAATGCTGCTCAAGTAGGTACAAATGATGAACTGCCTAATATTGACCCCTAGTTAGCACTGAGAATCCACAGGCTTTGAAAGAATAGTTTTCACCACTAAACTTACCATGACTTTGAGAATGGGCCAGAGCACATACTATCTGAAAGCAAATAGAACCCAAAGAAGAAAAGGTAGAAGCAGATGGATTTTCCCCAAACTCACAAATTAGACAATTTGTTGTCATTCCCTAATGCAGTGCTTCCAAATCACTGGGGAAGGGGGGCGACTTTGTCCTTCAGAAGACATTCAACAATGTTTGGGAACAGTTTTGGTTGTTACAGCTGGGTGGAGGTGCTTCTGGCATCTAGCAGGGAGAGGCTAGGGCTGCTGCTAAGCCTCCAGTAAAGCACAGGACATCCCCCTATCCCTCCACAACAGAAAATTATCTGGCTCAAATGTCAATAGTGTTGTGGCTGAGAAACTGCCCTAATGCAAATGTTTAGGGAGAATCACGTAGAGTTATTTTTCATAGTTATATTTTTAACTTAAAGATATATATTATGTTGAGATTTCAGTTTGTTTCTTTTTCCCCCCCCCTCAGCATTGTGTTTTTTATTGTGGTAAAATATACATAATATAAAATTTACCCTTTTAACCACTTTTAAGTATACAATTCAGTGGTATTGAGTACATTCACATTGCTATTGTATGATTCCACTTTAATGAGGTATCCATAGTAGCCAAATTCAGAGTCAGCACTGTTTTGAATATATATTTATTACAGGAAATACTACGGGAGTCATTTCACGTAGCGGGGATATAATAAAAAGAGTTAGCTGCAACACTTTTGGAGAGCTAAAAACACACAGAGAGACAAAGCAGAGGTAACCCATATATAAGAGCAATTCATGTATAAGGTAAGCCACATGTAAGAAGCTATGAAACTTAGGGCTGCAGCAACAAAAGGGGAAAGAAAACTAGGAGCTTAGAGGAAAGGATTTCATAGAGCTGGTGCTTAGACCTCTTGGGGGCCGGGGGTGCCACATAGCCACTGCTGACAAATCTGGGAGGGCTGAGGTACTGAGGCTGCTGTAAAAAGCTGGAGGCTGACCCAACTGGGGCTGTTGGAGTAACTCTGACAAATATAGGAAAATCAAGAAAACGGGATCAGGGAAAACTTTCCATCCTCCTTTGATCCCTGCCTAATTATTTCTTCTAGCGCCTCCTTTTGGCAGAATCTAAGAAAGAAAGATACCTTTCAAGGAAAAGCAGTTTGTAGCATCCCAGCTCTAGCATCACAGAGTAAACTGTAGTATGAATGTAGAGTTGAAGGATGAGTTATATAACAGCAGAATAATTGTAAACCATTGCTGTTAACTGGCACATAATATACAACCCGATGTGCATCCACCATATTTCACCTTTGAATTTACCTATCCACTCTCTCGGATTGCCCCCAACTACCCGCCACCACAAACTATGTTGAGCATTTTACTCTAATATAGAGCTAGCCACTAGATCATAGGGGTTATGAATATTTATTTTACTCAGTAGTTCCAGGTTAATCTTTCGATTGTTCGAACTTCTCTAAAATCACACCACCCATCGGTAAAGCTGAATTTTTATATTGGTAGTTTTTAATAGAAGTATCTTGATGGTTTTATTTGATTTCTCAGCAGAACCTCTGAAAAAATTGGAACAATTATCTGACTTTACTGAGACCTAAAATCAATTGATGTTACAACTTTTCTGTGTTCAAACTCTCTCCTCCAAATTTCTCACTTGCATCTTTACCTAGAAAATATTCTACATTCACCATCATGGCCACTTCACTGGATGCACTTACCTTGCTTTCCTTGCATTGTATTTGTCTACGAGATTATACCCAACACTGTCTGCTGCATTTCTGCACCCAGACAATTAACGCAGTGGAGAAAACACACAACCATGTTTCCTATTCCCATTTTAAATGTTGATCACTAACTCAAGTGGACTGGCTAACAAAAGACATGTAGAGAAAACTCACAGAACAAAATAAATTAAAAATTGCAAATAAGATACTAAATTGTACAATCTATTCACAATTAAAGATAAGAAAGTTAAAATTACAAGATACCATTGTTATCAAATTGGCAAAAGAAGATAATGTTTGATGACACCCAGTGTGGGAAACAAACATTCTCTTATATTTTGATTCATTCATTTGATAACACATATTTACTGAGTTTCCTTCATATGCCAGGCACATTTCTAGGCAATGAGAAAACAGCGGGAACCAAGATTGGAGGTGTCTCTGACTCAAGAAGTTAACACTTTAGAAAGGAGAAGGGAAAGAAACACATAACAACATGTCAGATATTGATAAAAGAAATAAATCTGAGTCAAAGGCTAGGTAGTGGTTAACAGAGCAATGTTTTCTCATAAGGTGGTCAGGGCATGCCTCTACTGAAACAGAAGCCTAAATGAAATGGGGGAGAAAGTTATATATGAATATGGGGCAGAGTATCGCAAGCAATTAAGACAGCAAGTACAAATGTCCGGAGGTAGGGGTATTTTTTGCCTATTGACAATAGTGTGGTTATAGTAAAATGGATAATAGGAAGGACACTATTTATGAGATCAGAGAAACAGGAAAGTGCCAGGTCAGGAAGGAACTGGTAACGAACTTATATTTAACTCAGATTCTTCTGGGATTTATATGTTTGCTCTTAGAAGGAGTATATATTGGTACAAACTTCTTGAAGCATCATTTGGTAATATTTTTCAAAATTAAAAGGGCACAGACTCTCTGAACCAGCAGTTCCAATTATAATTCTTTACACTCAGCAATATTCCCACAAGTGTGAAAGGTTTATGAACAAATATTTTAATTTCAATATGTGGGTAATAAAAAATGGAAATAAACTAAACATTTATTTGTAGGTAGGTGACCATACAATTTATCATCTGAACTGGGACAATTGTGAGGATGAATGGAAGAGCTGTTAACAATAATGCAAGGACATCACACATAAACCAGAACTGTCCATTGAAAACAAATGTTCTCTATCAATGGGAAACTGGTTAAAAGAATTATGCTATATCTAAACAGTGGAGTTCTATATAGCTGTAAGAAAGAAGATCTATGTAACTACCAACAATTTATCTATCTTCATAGAGACTGCCCATATAAAATTTTGATTGAAAAAGAGACATACAGAGATATAGGGAGACATAGATACACATACAAATAGGCTTGTGCAAGTAACCATTTCCAAAAGGATTAAAATAATTAGTGAGCTCTGGGAAATAGGATATGGGGTGGGGAGGAAGAAGAATTTTAATTTTTTAAACATTATTTTGAATTTTTGGCCATAAGCACACAAAATAAAAAGTTTTAAAAAGTCTATTATTTGTATATTCTGGTCTGTATTAAGAAGACCCCATTGAATAGCTCATGAAATGTTATTTCCATTTTCTCATCTCATTATAGCTACTGGCTTTCTTTCCCCTCTGCCAAAAACATGTGTTTTAATTTCACTTCTGCTGTCTAAGGTCAATCAAATAACACTTTAAAAATACAGTAGAAGCTCTTTTAAACAATATCTACTTAAGTGGCCTGAATTATCCAAATTTTCCATTTTCTTAGCACAACTGGATCTTACTGCTGGCAGGCAAGTGAGCACGTTTCTAACACACCTGCACATTTCTGCTCTTACAAATTGGGTTGAATGCTTGCTAAAGCTTCAGTTGTGTTTGTAACCAACTTAAGTCAGTGTCATTTTCTTA
Organism: Monodon monoceros; assembly: GCF_005190385.1. Lineage (NCBI taxonomy): Eukaryota > Metazoa > Chordata > Mammalia > Artiodactyla > Monodontidae > Monodon > Monodon monoceros. Next base: position 67,670,598 of record NW_021703782.1, read on the forward strand.
GTAATTATATAATTTTATTAAATAATACCTCAAAAAACACATGATTGTGTGTGCGTGTTTATCAATGATACATGCTTTGAAAATTAAGGTAGAAATGAGAACAAAAAAAAATAAAACCCACGTGTCAAACTGTGTAAGGACAAGAACTGTGATGAAACTTTGGGGGAGAATATAAAGAATTGTTAATTTTCCACTTAGACTGCTTCAGAATATTTAAATTTTCTTACTTTAACAAAATCAAATTTGGAAATGATAAACATTGTCCTTATAAGTGTAGTTTAGGTGAGAAAAAGAAAGATTCAGAATAAAAAGCTTTGGCCCTACTTCAAACGGTCTATTTTTAAATTAACGTACAGTTTGAAGTGGCTATAAACTTATTTGTGATTTTCTTTTTCAGCTGACTGTTCCAATTAACATTCTCAATCCAAGTTTCCCAATTATTGTTTTTTGGCTCTTTATTTCTCCAACTCAAATACTTCCTTTTCCATTTCTGAAAAATTCCCTAAACTTTCATAACTGCCTTTAATGAATCATTTATCTGCTGATGACTTAGAACAATAGACAAGAACAATAAACTATTTCTAGCCCTAATGTCTCTATTAAGCTTCATAATTTCATTTCTGCATTCTATATCATTCATTCAAAGAATGGCATTCATTCGGTCCTTTAAAAAATATGTACTGAACGCCTACCATATGTGAGGAACTGAGCTACACACTTGGAAAACAAGGAATTAAGTTCTTCAAAGAATTCCGTTTAGTGAAGAAGACTAATTAATGAATAACAGTTACAATAAAAGGTGGTCGTTTCTAAAAGATGTGTAAATATGAGATGTTGGAGGAGAAAACAAGTCTATCTTTATACAGGCATCTCAAGCAGAACACATCCCAAACCACATCTATTATTCAAGCTTTCTTCCTCCTCAATTTACATACAAGTGAAGGATGCCTCAGTCCACCCTGGCAGAAAGCTACACGTTCAATCACAAACCATGTTCTACCAGTTCAGTTGTGTCACTTATAGATTACTTGAACCCATTCACCCAACTCAAAATCCTTATCTGGTCCTCATCATTTATCTCCTTGGATTAATAAAATAGGCTCATCTACCTTCTTCAAATTGAGCTTATTTTTTCCTCCTACTTTATTGATGCATAATTGAGAAATAAAATCTTAAAATATTGAAAGTGTACAACATGATGATTTGATACAGGTATACACTGTGAAAGAATCCCCCCCCCATCAAGCTAATTGACAAATCCATTACCTCATATATTTACTTTTTAACTTAATTTTATTTTTGATGAGAACATTTACAGTCTATTCTCTCAGGAAATTTAAATTATATAATACAGTGTTATCAGCTATAGTTACCAGGTTATGCATTAGAGCTTCATACCTTATTCATCTTATAGCTGAAAGTTTGTACCCTTTTACCAACCTCTCCCTATTTCCCCCACCCCCAGGTCCTGGCAACCACTTTTCTACTCTGTTTCTATGAGTTTGACATTTCTTTTTCAGATTCTACTTGTAAGTGATGCAGTATTTGTCTTTCTCTGTCTGGCTTATTTCAGTTAACATAATGCCCTCCAGATTCATCCACGGTGTAAATGACAGAATTTCCTTTTTTAAAAACTAAATAATATTCAATTACATATTATAATTATATAACATTTTCTTTATCCATTTATTTGTTGACATATACTTGGGTTGTATCTATACTTCAGCTATTGTCAATAATGCTGCAATGAACATGGAAGTACAGATATCTCTTCCAGATAATGGTTTTGTTTCCTTTGGATATATACTCAGAAGTAGGATTACTGGATCATATGGTAGTTCTACTTTTACTTTCTTGAGGAACCTCCGTACTGTTTTTCATAGTGACTATATGCGTTTATATTTCCACCAACAGTGTACAGGGTTCCCTTTATTCCACCTCCTCTCTAACATTTTTATCTCCTGATTTAGATAACAGACATCCTAAAAGGTGTGAAATTGTGGTTTTGACTTTAATTACCCCGATGATTAGTGATGATGAGCACTTTTCATGTACCTGTTAGCCATTTGTGTTTTCTTTGGAAAATGTCTATTCAAGACCTCTGCTTACTTTTTAATGGTTTTTTGTTTGTCTTTTTGCTATCAAGTAGCATGAGTTCCTTGTATATTTTAAAAATTAACTCCTTATCCGATATAAAGTTTGCAAACACTTTTTCCCATTCCCTAGGCTGTCTTTTCATTTTGTTGTTGGTTTCCTTTGTTGTGCAGAAGCTTTTTCATTTGATATAGTCTCACTTGTTTATTTTTTGCTTTTTTTAAATTTTGCTTTTGTTGCTTTGCTTTTGATGTCAAAAGAAAATTAAGCATTGTGAAGGTGAATGTCAGGGAGCTTACCCCCTATGTTTTCCTCTAGGAATTTTACAGTTTTAGATTTTATGTTCAAGTCTTTAATCCATTTTGACTTGATTTTTGTCTATGGTATAATATAGGGCTCCAGTTTTCCCAACACTATTGAAGAGACTATCCTTTTCCCATTGTATATTCTTAGCTCCCTTGTCAAAAATGTATTGACCATGTATGCATATGTTTATTTCTGAGCTCTCTATTCTGTTCCATTGATCTCTTTGTCTGTTTTGATGCTAATACCATGCTTTTTTTATTACTATAGTTTTGTTATATAATTTGAAATGAGGAAGTGTGATGTCTCCAGCTTTGTTGTTTCTCAAGAGTGCTTTGGCTATTCAGGGTCTTTGTGGTTCCCTACAGATTTTAAGATTTTTAAAATATTTTTGTGAAAAATGGCATTTGAACTTTGACAGAGATTGCATTAAATCTGTAGATGACTTTGGGTAGCCTGGACATTTAAAAAATATTAATTATTCTGAGCTTCTTCTGATACATTCTCTACTCTGGCACCTGGACTGTCTCTCCAAAAGGTAATTGTGGGCATGCCTCACTCCTGTTTTCTCTTTCCACGACTCCCTATTGCCTTCAGGATGAAGATCTACCTCATCTCTGACCATGCTTCTACCTTTACCTTTCTTTCTTATGATTATATATTACAGTCTGATTGAGAATTAAACTTTGGAACACTCATAAATTAAGCACATTCTTTAAAGAATGTTCCAGGTAGTTTTTCTCATAACTTCTGCCTCTCAACAAGTAGCACTGCAGTTTCAATTTCCCCTGGATCCAATTGCAATGAATACATTGCAATTACAGATTTAGAAACATTGCATGCCTTTCATGGTTATGTAATTGACTGATTATGTGGTCCAATTAGAGCTATCACCAACTTGGATTTCAGCCATTGTTTCACATGGCTCCCTTCCCTGAAATCAGGATAACAGCTCCTGGAGGGTAAATCTTTGCAGAGTATGTTCAGGGTTTCTCTTAGACAGCAGAAGAATTAGTAAGATCCTTCAATAACTGGCATAAACAATTATAAAGTGTTATTTTAATATTGTTCTTAAAAAATTATGAAGTTCATGCAACACCATTTGCTTATTGACCTATAATATATCTTTAGTGCCTACCATGTGAGAGGCGCTACTCTAAGGGGTGAGATTCAAAGATGAATAAAGTGTAAACCCCCTCCTAAATGGAAGAAATATAAAGATAAGTATACTTTACATTTTCTAGTAGTAAGGAGGTGGATAAATTATCATTTTTTATGCTAACATGTCTAACCTGAGAGCTACATATAGTCAAAAAATCATTTTAAAATTTATTCATTCAATTAAAACACAGTCATTGAATTTGTATTTTGTATCAGGTACTGTGTGGAACAATGGCAAAAGAGGTGAACAAAAAGCATAAATAATACCTTAGTTCTTGCCTTCAAAGAACCAGCAATCTAGTGGAAGATGATATTATTGAAATAGTCACTTAATTCAGTGAATAAGTGTAACTACTGAACCTGTTAAACACTCTAATGTAGAAACTCATGATGCTGTAAGAAAATTTAACAATGGGATTGATTTCATCAAAATTGGCCAGGGAGGGTATCCTTGAGGAAGTGATGATGGAGCTTAGGTCTAATGAGTGGTTAGGAGTTTACTAGGCCGGGAAGAGGGAGAGTGTGCTCCTGGCAAAGAAACCAGCTTGCACTAGGACTCTGTGAAAGGAAGCAATGTAAAAACTCTAAAGTCCTGACAGGGCAATCTAATCGGAGTAGAGAGGCCAAGGAAAATGTGGGTATGGAGCAGATTTTAAGGCATTGCTAAAGGGTTTAATGCAGGATAGGAGCAGTATGGGAGGTGGGTCTGAAGAGAACTGAATTAGAGGTGAGAGTGTTATAAACAGATGTGTTCTGTAAAGATAATTGGCTACCCTGGAGAGAACTGATTATGAGGGAGAACAGTGACTTCGGGGAGACCTTCAGGAGGCTTTCACAAGGGTCCAGGTATGAGGTGATGATGCTATGAAACAAGATGGTACTAGTGCCGATGATGAGGAGGTGAAATTATGAAGATAATTCGGATGTAAAATTGTTAGAACTTGTTGGTGGATTAGTGAGGAAAAAGTATTAGATGCCTTGTGTTCTAACTTGGTAACATGAATGAATGGTGTTACCATTCTCTGAGATAGGCAACAGTATATGTAAAAAAAATCTACTTAATTATCTATCCACCAGATTCCTTTTCTCTTGTTGCTTTTTATAAGTCAAATGCCAAATACGGTCAAATCTGGATTTGCAAATATTAAACTCACCACTAGTCTAATTTTATTTCTCTAATTTTTCTTGTAAGAAATGAAACTGATCAACTTTATAATATCAGAAAGCACTTAACACATCACATTTTCATGATAGGGTAACAGGCAAAAGCTTATCATGGGTTGGCATCTGAGCAAGCCCACAATCATACCAGCAGTTCACTAGTTTGATATGATCCAAACATAAATACCCAGAAGTTGATGCCAGAGCTTTGACTGTTAAACAAAGGATTCTTAAACTGGACTGACAACTTAGAAACCAACTTATGTCTTAAGCTTTGTATGCCAGGAGTTAAAAGAAAGAGCCGAGGGTTGAATTAATTAATATGTCAGCTCTTATTAATGCAGTTCAAACCTCTCAAATGATGGAAGTTTTAAGAGATATGTTTTCTTCTAAGAAACCCATATTTGTGTTAAACACAAAATGAGTTACAATGAATGGATCCCCACTCTGCCATTTTAAAAACTCTATTATCAGTTTGGAGGACAGATTTAATTCCTAAATTCAAAGGCAAGGGCATCCTACAAATTGACTATCAGTGTTAAAGATTTTGTAAATGATTATAATATTTTTTGAAAAAATTTTGATATCAGACTATTCTTTTATATTAAATAGGCTGAATACAATAATTTTTGAGGCTACTTTCTGACTTTGGAAGAAGAATGGATAATACGAGTGTAAAGGGAGGGAAAAGAACTGGATGATGATGTTGTTGATGATAACAATGAACAATAATAGAGAGCTTATTACTAAGTACTGGAATACCGTACGTGGATTAGCTCCTAAGAACCTTTAGGGGCAAAAACTAGTGCTACTATTTTACAGATGAGGAAACTGAGGCACAGAGACATTATACAGTTTGCTGTAGGTGAGGCACCTTGGGGAGTTAAGCGAAGTCCCAACCTAAGTAGTCTAACTTTAGAAGCTGTGATTTGACCCACTATAATCCCTTTTAGTGGTAACTTTATTTCAGAATCATTAAACTTTGGTGTTATTATGTGTTAGAAGTTTTGAATGGAAATGAGGATTGGGACAAAATATTCCTTTCCCTGATGTATTCTACTGTGGAAACCCTGAAAAAAAGTGAACAGGAAACACTATACTAATCAAGCTTGAGGTGGATTTTTCCCCCTCTAGGGAAAAACTCCCCTATAATTCACTACTAGGCAGGAATTCCAGTGGAATTCAGAATGGATATATTTAAATGTAACAACTGAAAATTTAGAGTTGACTTTTTATCTCTGTGGTACACTACACACTGTGACCTAAAACGCAAAAGCATGCTGACAGGAAGAATTTACAAATGACTTTTCCTCTGGAAAAAAGAAAAAAAAAAAGAAAAGAAAACAATGCAAATTGTTGTGGGATCCTAAATGTAACACATATTCCCAAAGGTGGCTTTGGGCTGTTCTTTACACTGCTCACCTGAGCTCATTAATTAGTGTTTCAGTAATTTTTTGTTCTTGGGGAAATGAAGAGGCAATGTGGCGTAGTGGAGAAGGCTTGCTTCTAGCCTAACACACGATTGGCAGCTTAATTCCACAATTAGCAGCTCTAGGACTTGAGCAAGTTATGGAAACTTCTCTATTATATGCTACTCTGATGTGCAAAATGGATAGTTTAATTGTGACTACATCTAAGCATTGTTTTAAAGATTATATATATACATATATATAAGCTTATTATATTTAAATAAACATTTTGCCTATGTATCTTAAGTCCTTAAAATAGAGCCTGACACACAACAAATGTTCAAGAGATGTTCACAATTACTATTATTATCTGACCTTAAAGTACAGATTGTTAGTGTCTACAAATAAATAGCCAGGACATTATTTACTTATGAATAAATCCTAACTTTTGGAGAGAATAAAAATGTGCCTTTTTTATTTCCAGACTTTAAATCATTTTTGGCATAAAATAAGAGTTGAGAGTGATTTAGATTTAACTATTTCATTTTTTAATTAAAAATTGCTCACGGGTTATATTGACTGCAAACAGGGTAAAGAGAGACTGCTTTCTAGACAGCAGCCTGGAGGTTATTGAGTGGGTGCCCGTGATCCCAGGCTGTGCACTAAAGCTCTGACTGCTTTGTGTCAAAGCAGAAGAGTAACTGACATTCTAGTAAACACAGGTTGAAAAACGACCTTGATTTTCACTTTGTCCCTGACTCAGCAGGATAGTTGATTCTGATATCCTTCACCTGGTTGAATAAAGACCATAAAACGTGATTTTAAAACAAAACCAACAATATCCTCATGGGTATATGCTGAGCAAAAACCTCACGTGTGTTTTATTCCTCTTTTTTAGTGTTCTAATTTCATTTGTTGATATGAACAAATACAAATGCAATTCCTTAGAGGTTGTTTGCCTCCATTCTAAATAAAATGTTTCAGATAGATAGATAGATAGATAGAACAGAAACTGAAAAGTCATTATTGTAATGTACACTATTTCATCCAAACCAAGATACCAAATATTTGACCTGATATTTTAGTGCTAAAATAGATGTTATTTGTTTGTGCACTAAATTTAATGATTTAAACATCTGTCTCTTGCCTTCTATCACCAAAATCTAGTACTTCATGACACTTTTCTCATTTGGTTATATGCCATACAACAGAATTCTTAAGAGGTAACATCATAACGGGATTTTCTAGACTGAGATTTACAAGGCTGAAAACCTTAATACTTTTCCTTGCAAACAGCACATTAGCCAACCAAATTTGGTGTATATTCTTATATTCTCTGGTCTCTTTGGCATCATCTTATGTCTTTGTGGCAACTGGGTGCTGCTGATAAAGTCTAAATTTATGGATTTCTTGCTTGGGCAGGCCCTTTGTTGGCACATAAGATCCAGGTAGAAAGTCCATTTTACCAATAATGGATACTTTGTCAGGTGGTATTAAACAATACTGTCACCACTGCATATAATGCAAACTGCAAAATAACTGGAAAATCATCATGCTTTTAATATGCTAGTAAACCTGAGATTCAGTATAGTTTAAATTCTTCAGTTAATTTTTTGTCATGCTATTACCAACTTTACTAGAGTAATTTATTATCCTTGCCTGAATGGTAAAAATAAAGCATTAAAATAATAAATTTAATATTTTCCATGGACTTTAATAACCAAACATTTAATACAGCCATTTGAGTGGATAGTTAATAGGCAAAGAGTGCTAGCATTCATAGAAACTTCAGACATCATTAAGACCAAGAGAAGCAAATTTAAGAGGTAGAGGGCTCAGGTGTAAACAGCAGGTAAATGTGAGACAATAGGCCCTACAAAATGGCAAAGTAGAGAATATGGCAAACAGGAGAGTTCATGCCTCTTCTGAAGGGGCAACCTCTAGTTAATTGTTGCCATACAGAAATGCCAGCTCAGTGTGGCCTGATCATCCAATTTTTTTGATAGAAATTTTGAATCTGTGTGAAATCACTTACATTTTTAAAATTGGCAATTAATTTAAACATTAAACATTGTGAGTGCTAAACAAAACAAAGCAAAAAATGAAGCTATATTTAGGTATGATAAAGTTTATAGGTTGCCTGTTATTCAACCTTTTTAGAATAACATGTTAATATTACACTTGAGGTAGCTAATACCCTCTCCGTACAAATTCAGTAACTTGACCAAAGTAATGAAATTACATCATGGTAACCCAGGCTATTCCAAACTACCATATTCTGCTCATACGACTTCATTATACTGACCTTATCATTCCATGATATAATTTACAAGATTATAGTCAACCTGAATTAAGTAACTGTGTATGTGTCACACAACTATGTGTCAGTGAGTTATCTTTATATACATTATGCTGAGTTCCTGAATATTTCCTCATTTAATTCTCCCAATCAGCATCTTTGTACTAGGAAGGAAAACTGGAAGCCGAGTTCTTGTATACTGTGAAACTAAAATGAATAAGGAAGACTGTTAAGAACAAGGTACAGAATTTCATAAGTTTAAAGCCTAGGATTGGCTCTAATATGTTGTTTAGGTGAAAGATTGGTATATTTCTTACTTGAAGCAGTATTTGGTAATTATCATAGTATCAACCTACAGAAAGTTACTGCTTTCTATTTTTCAAACTATCTTTATGTCCATTATCTTATTTGTTTTGATGACTAAGGATAACCAAGCTGAGGTAGTTACAGTATTTCTCTGGCTTCTTCTATAAGAACAGGTTACCCTTTGAAACTCCATTCACATATTCTTGTCTTACTGCCCTTCCTACTTAAGTTTCCATCATTTGTGTGCTTCTCTAGTAAATATTTTATGCTTACTTTTTTCATCACTTAGACAATCCCCCAAATTTTCACTTAATTTTATATCCTGCCTTTCTCAACTCATAAAAATATTAACTCCATTGTTTATCTATCAACTTATTTTGAAACTAAGGAAAGAAAAGTAGAAAAATACATGGCATTTAAAATAAAACAACAGCACACAACGGCTGATAGGATGGAGGCATCAGGCAACGTAAAATTACATTGCATTGTTGTCATAGCTATGGTAATATTGGGATATGTTCTTTCTACTCAATCCTGCTATATAAATGTGCTTTGTTTCCTAGAGTATGAATCAAATGCACACAGAAATACTAACTTGGCAGTTACAATCTCACAGCATGGAACTATATCTCATAATCTACTTTAAAAATCACAATATTTGCTCTATGGCATGTAACTTACAGATACTGTTGGTAAACACTCATGGAACTGTGACAGAATTGGTCACAATAATGCTTAGGGTCTTCTTGTTATAGAATCGCTTGCTATTCATTAAAATATTATGGTTCAAAATGACTTCATTTGGTATTCAAAACTGTCATATGGTCCTCCATAGGTGTTCATGGACACATGAAATAAGTTGTACCTTTTCTTTCTTTGATGATAGTTTAATGCAAATACATTTGCACTAGCAGAGTAACTACCAATCCACCTGGTATATGGGGACAAATACCAGTCTATAGCATCTGGAGTATTAAGATAAAGAGCCATCTTATTTCATGAAATGTAATCTGGTGATCTGGATGACAGAAAGCCTATGGAAACCTTCATGCCCTTATAATTTGATTCATTTCAATTGATATGATCTACTGTTTAAACAGAAAACTGTTTAAAATTTTCAAACACAAGAACAGAAAAGCACAGAAATGAATTGCTTTAAGTTTCCAAAAACAGGCAGCTAGATTAGATGTTAACAAATTATTTAAATCTCTTTTGGATTCCACAGGGGAAACCACCAAAACATATTTAGTTTTCTATCATCATCGTTGTGCCTCATTCCTCCAAATGCCAAACTGAAAATTGGCAGCCTTGAACTAATTTGTGGTCTACTGGGCACTTTGACATTATCCCTATCACACATGATAGGAGACTTGAATACTAGTTTTTGCATCTGTTAGAGATTAAGGACCTCACCTGTAAAATGACAGTGTGGGATTGATCGTTGCATGGCTCCCACTGCTCTTGCTTGTTCCAGGATAATTTCAACCTCTACCCACAAGAAGTCTTTTTTTTTTTTTTAAGTTATCCTTATTTCTTCCCTTGCCTTATTTATAAATGTATCTTTCTTCTCCCTTTGACAATAAGCTTCCTTCAGGTCAATGACCAGGTCCTAGGAATATTTCTACTGGCTACTCAGGCCTTGGCATGGTAGTTGAATGCAGTATGTCCTTAGTGGCTTGAAGATCGAATGGGATAAAGACACTCTAAAATATTAAATATTAAGGATAATGAGTAGACTAGGGCTTGGTATAACTTTATTTTAATATTTTAACTAAGATGTAAAGCTTAATTATTTCTAAAATGAATAAAGATGGAGTTTAATTTTCTTCAATATTCTAGGCTTATAAGCATGTTTAGAAGCATTAATCTGTTCTTATTTTCAATCTCTAGTTTAAAATAGGCTGGGAAGTCTCACATACTTAACCCTGAGACACAGTTATTTGTATTGCTTTCCAAAATCAATGTATAAGGACGCACCATCATTGATAGAAATAAAGTCAAGAAATTATACAAGAACTGAACTAGAAAACTTAGTGAAGATTCAAAATGATTCCCATTATTTCTGAAGTACATGCTAGTATCCACAGGAATCTTTGGGTGACATTTTACTAAATTCAGTAAGATAGAAATCTAACTTATACCTATTACAAAGAAGCATAATTCAAATCTATTTGCAACAAGTTTTTAAGGACAATGAAGTAATTACATAGAGTTCATAGCTCTTTGAATGACCTACCAATTCTATTTCTGGCTTTACATTATTGAGAAATTCTCTCACATGTGAACAAAGAGACCTGTATTATATAAGGATGTAACTTGGAATATAATCTTTGAGAATAAACAAGTTAAATTCTCATCATTAGCTAAATATATAAAATTTAGTACATGTAAAATGGAATAGTATACAGCAAATGCAAACAATCAATTCAACCCATATAAAAGAAAAATTTCAAGGTGTAATATCGACTAAAAAAATAATACGTGGGATGATAGACGAAGGTTGAAGCTATTTACATACTATGAATGTGCAAACACAAAAAACAATAAAATTATGAGTACACACATACAATATACATGTAAAATATGTATTTATATAACACTTAAAAATGGATTGGAAGGGTTTAATTTAAACTCACAGTAAGGATTCCTTCGTAAAAGGGAAGGATATTTGGATTTAGGGTGGCAGTAAAAGGGACTTTAGATATATTTATGTCTATGAATCTATGTATCTATCTCTTCAAAAAGACTAGAAACAAGTATACAAATAAGATAGTTACTTCTTGGTCATAGGGATATATGTTGGTAATATTTTTCTTTTGCATGTCTATAATTCTAAAGAAGTAAGGTTTTCAGAAATTTTAGAGTAATCCTATTACTTCTATGCAAATTTTTTTCTCTGTTAGAATTTTTTAAAAAGATCACCAACACTGAAAGGAACCAACCACAGGTTAGTCACATCTTGATTAGTCACATCTTGAATCTATGGTCATGAAAACATCTTTGTACTAACCTATGTCCAGATCAGTTTCTCTAATGTGACATTTTGGCTGAATTTAGGAGAGGTGATAGACTCAGACATGGTAATGCTTTTCCAACAACTCAATAAATCCCTAAAACTTATGAAGGATGAAAGTATATCAGGTCAAGGACACTCTTCCTAAATGGCATAACAGACAATAGGCCTGAGCTCTCATTCAAACTACGCTCTTACCCCCTACTCTAGGAAATGGGACTAATCGCCAATGATCTCTAAAGCAGTCCTCCCAACCTGTATGATTCTGCTTTCCTGTAAGACTCTAGCATCCATGGTAGATCCTATTCCACTCATGTCCAGGTTTAGGGTCTTCCCTATAAAATTCCCTAGAATTCTGTAGGAAGTAGAAGAGATGAGAACTAATATATACAAAGTAACTGTGTTGGACCTAACATTTTATACATGTTGTTTATTCAGTTCTTAAAATATTCCTAAAATGTAGATACTGTTTTCTCCATTAATGAAATAAAGAACTGGGGTTCACGAGGTCACAGCACGATTAGAAAGAATATAGATCTTATCTAACTCCCAAACCTATTTGTTATACAGGAAAATGCTTTCAGAGTTCACATTCAAAAAGCTGGTCACCAGAATTCATAGTGTGTTTTGTGTCATAATAGAGTTGTTATCTTCTTACCTTATAATTTAGCTGCCTGAGAACAAGGGTGACATATTTAAATATAAGGCAGGTGTTCACTTAAGAGGGCAGTAGAATTAGTACTTTTTAAAAAACATCTTTAGGTGATTCTGATAGATACACCCCCATCTCTACCCTGTTGAGAATCTGTGATTTAGAGAGAAAGGTTAGAGGCATGGCTCTTTAAACACATTATCATCATATAGTGACTCAAAAAACAGGTAAATGACAAGGTGACTGAGCAAATGCAAGACCTCCCGGTTCACTGAAAGCTTATAGCTCTTCTGCATACTTTTGCTCACCATTTGCCCAAGCCAAGGGAGCAAATGATGTCATAAATATTGTTTGCTTGAGTACCAAACTACACCCATACCTATTCCTCCTGTTGAGTGTAATTGAACCTCATTTGATGGGCAAAGTGGGGAAACAGTTCAGTAAACATTCTGGGAGTCATCTCTACAATTAACTTCAACGATAACTACATGGAGAAAGGTAAAATTATGGCAAGAGAATTGGGTCAGCTCAAATAGTTGGTTTTTGGAGCAGGTAAAGTATTTAAGGAAGCAAAATAAAATCATAATTTAACCAAATCTTTGAAAGAGACTATTTGGGAAGTTTTGAATTTGACGTCTACATAAATTTCTTACATATTATAAAACCTCAGATGTGATCATCTTGACAAACAGTATAAAGGAGATATGGTTTTCTTTTTATAAATTTACAAATTTATCTAAATAAAAAAAGATTAGGCCTGTATACTAAACTCTGTTCACCTTTGTTAAACCATGTTGTGAGTTTCCCAGTCCTCTATGATTTAGGTTTCTTTCTTCTTTTTTAATTCTCTTTTTTACTTGAAAATGTGGGCTTACTAAAAGCAGCTATTTGCCAGTGACTAAGCCAGCACTCAAGGCATATTTGTCTTGGCCAGTTCCCAGTCCAAGTAAATCAGAATCTCTGGGGGTGGAACCCAGGCAACTGGTCTTTACAAATCACACCAGGTGCAGCCAACTCTAATGTGCAGCCAACATTGAGAACCACTACACTGACCATTTGAAGCATGCCACCTTGCTAGAGTTTACAGTGCTGCTGTTCTCTCCACAAGCATCTCCAACTGTTCAGCTCCACAAGCTGAATTGTTTTTATTGCAAATATAGAGGAGAAGATCAACTAAGACCAACTTTCTGCGAGCACTTAATTATATCTGTTGCATTAAAATAAATTTAGGGAGAGGTGGATGAATCTCAAAGAAGAGATCATATTTACTTTTTATCTGTCTTCTAGTAGCCTATTTTACTAGTGAAATCTTTTAACACATTGTTTAATGAACCAACATTTTACAACTGGAGTCAAGAAATATTTTTTACAAAAAAAGACACTGCAACCTGCCATTATTTCATATTTGGTTGTTAGTAGATGCATTGTCTTCCAAATGCACTGTTTTAAATGACTTACCAATACTATATGAAATGTACTATCTATTTACCTTTTCAAAAATGAGTCTCACCTCTTTCCATAAGAAATAAAACTACACATAAAATGTGTTGTTACATGTGCACTGTTCTTAGATTTTCTGTTTATACAGTATTATAACAAACATCTTTGGCAACTTAAATATGATATTAATTTTGCATTATCAATATTACGATTATAATTATAACATTTGTCAATTTTTTAAAAGGTAGATGATTGACACATTAATATTATACACCCAGATGTACATATGTTGTAGGTTCACCCAAAAATATATAGACCAGTTCAATAGAGTGAAAGCAAAAGAAACAATTTATTAAAGGTAGATAGAGTCACATTTTTGAGACAGAGAAAGAGGGCTTGGGGAGAACATCATACACATACCAAAACATCAGCAAAGTGGAGAGATATGAAAAATCATGTTTTGCACATGTATTGCCTCTTTGTGATTTCTATTATTTCTATACTCTTAATTCTTCTATAGTTAAGAATTTTATGTGTCTTAACCATTATCTAGAATTACATTGATGGCGATCTGTGTTGCATTTCTTCTCTCGTTGCCCATGACATGATTGAAATATTGTTTTTGATAAGTCAAATTAAATTATAAGTTATTTAAAACAGATGACCAAAACTCAGTGTAATGCTTCCCTATTCTATTCTTTTGAGGTCTGCCTCTGTTTACATGATGCCAAATGTCTAGAGACTCAACAAAATTGTATTATTTATTGTTATTATTATTATTTACACACACACATCAACATTAGTATGAGAGGAGCTTCAGTGTTTTTGTTCACATGATAAATAACACAATACGAGCTCTAAACATTATTTGTAATTTTCTGAGTTCCTAAAATAAAATAGCTAACTAAATACATGAGTTTCATTTAAAAGCTCTCTTTGCTCAAGTACCTTCAATTATAATTTGGCTTGGCTCAACACTCACTGGTAATCCATTCAGGGACTGAGAAAAGAGGTTTGTTAAATTTTGACCATTCTGTCACCAAATTTTGATCATTTTTGTCACCAAATTTCAGTATAGATTTAAATTTCTGAACTTACATGTAAGGAATTCCATGAGTGACAAAAGCCATAATCACTTCTAACCTGTCCAAGGCTTTCTACAATTATATGTCACAAGTTTACATTTTTTTCTAACCTAGGGAAGTTTAAGGTCACTTCCTAAATTCCTATATTTGATTTATTTTTCAGAGTTCCTCACCAGTGTGTTGGAAACCCTTTTTAATCTATGGATGCCTTTTTGATATATCTTCACATTAACTATTTTAATTGCAACTAAGCAAATTCACCTATGAAAATACATTCCTATATAGAGCTCACTTTTCCCCTGAGGCTCTTATACTAAATTGGGGATTGATTATATCAGGGAATTATCCATGGAACATTAATAAATGCAGTACAGTTGTTTGGCATCCAAACACTACAGACCTGACATTTATCCCAAAGTGATAACCAATAGCATTTTCTAAAGACATCTCCTTCACCTGTCAATGAGTTAAAAATATAATTTATCAGAAGATGGAGACAATATCATTCAGAATCCAAACTTACTAATAGAGGTAAACTGCTCTCTTGCTTTGAAATGCAAACAAACTGCATTAAAAGTACAATGGGAGGGCACCTTTGATGGGAACAATCTAAAAGACATATAAACATATCAGATAATCTATCAATTCCATTTTCCCATAGCAATTTTTCTTAGAGTCTTCTTTCTGCTTTAAGCTAGATTTTAGCTCTCTAAGCCTGGAAATTTCCTCAGATGCTCTGTTTGCTAGGTTCAATCTCTTCCTCTCAATTGCTTTATTTAATTGTTTAACAACAAAAATTAAAAGATGGTTACACATGGACCAACAATGAAAATGTGGCATAAACCAACATTAATGATTATCCCATCTATTCAACTGAGATACAACTGCAAAATATAAGCAAAAAAGGAAATAAAAATCATATTCTCACTGTTATTTGAAACTACATGATTTGTCTCCATTCTTACATAAAACTAATTCTTCCCCCTGGATCCCTCCTCTCTTGAATACAGACCCTCCCTTGATTCCACATATCCCTCTAGCTACCTCTTTCCACTGAACTCCTTTGTAGCAAAACACTGCCAGATCTTAAACATTGTCTATCCATATCTTACACAAATTCTTACACAGTTGAAAACTCCTTCTTTCTTGACAATTTTTTTTTCACTTAGATTCTGAGATGCTTCTAGTTTTCTTCTTGCCTCCTGTTTCTTCCCTGAAGTTTACATTGTGGGTTCCTGCATCATGTCTGGACCAATGAATATCAAAGTGTCCCAAAGTTTTTTCTTTTTCCCTCAAAGTAAATATCTCCTTTGTCAATTTATCCAGATCTGTGGTTTCACATAACTATCATTATGCTAAAGCCTCCCAACTGTGTAGTATCTCTAGCCTTAGCCAAACCTTCAATTTCCCACTTCAGTAAAATATGCTTCTGTTCTACCAGATGTTCAGGCCATAAACCTAAGCTATACATTCTTGAATCTTCTCTCTCTTTCTTCCCCATATTCAGTAACAAATCCTGCCTTCAAAAGTAAATACCAGTTTTAAACTTTTCTTAACATGTCCACCATAACTTTAGCCCAAATCTCTGTTAGCTCTGTTTCAGATTACCGTCAAGTTCTCATTTATTCCTACTTATTCTACATTTGCCCCACTGTAGTAGCCACAATCATCCTGTAAGAGATAAACCAGATTATTTCACAACACTGCTCAAAACCATTTAGTGTTTCTCTACCATATTTAGGTTGAAACACCAGCTCCTTATGATAGGGAGAAAGCATTCCTTGCCTTCCTCAATAACCACTCATTACTCTTACTCTCTCTCACTTTTTGCTCCTTGAAAACACCATTCTTGTTTCCACTTCAAGGATTCTAAACTTGTTCTACCTTCTTTCTGAACTTCTCCTTGTTCCAGTATTCATATGATACTCTCCTTTTAAAATCTTACATCTTTGGAGTTCACTATGTAGAACAGAGCAGACCACTGACCCCAGATGCTTTTGAACTATTTCCATAAGTGAGAAATAACTTTTATTGTTTTTGAACAATTATACACTTTTTCAGTCTAATTTTACAACAATTTGACTAATGAAATGGGTATCAAAATTGTCCAAATTTCTGCCTACGGAGACGAATGCCAAACAAAGTATTCTTAGGTGTCAGATGAAGAAGATAACTATAATTCCAACATAGAGCATGAATACTATTGTGAATCCCTCTGTTTGCAAATATGAGCCTTCTGCTAAGCCTCATATGTTAAAATCTAGAGCTGTTCCAATTCATTCATTTGCTTTGGGAGTAAGGGAAGGACTCCAATCTCCGGTTTGGAACTTGGTAAGTAGCCTCCTGGTTGAGTAAAAGTGCAAAGGGGACTTGGAAACCTAACCACTCCAAATACAAACTTTCAATCAATTCTCTGACATTTATTTCTGTGTATCACACATACCTTCTGAGGCACCTTGACCTTTTAGGTATATAGTGGTGAGGTGGTCATATCTTTGTGGACATTTGCTATGGCTTCCTCTTATCTACTAATTCAGTAATCACTCCATCTCCTTTCTGGCTTAAAAAAAACCCACTGAATTGTTCATCTGTTCATGTCTATGCCAGTATTTCCTTTGTCCTTTTCAGTTGTATCCCTTTTGAGCCTTTACTATCTATCACTGTCATTTAAGTGAGGTCTCAGGAGAGCAAGGAGATAATGGATAATTAGAAGTTACTTTGCTAACTTCAAATATTCCAAAGCATCTTCCATCCTAAAGCAAAGCAAACCCATTTGAAAAAAATAAAACCTCACAGGACATCCAACCCCTCTCGTGATACCATTCAATTTCTCTCCTTTCCTTTAGAGCAGTGTTTCTCAACTGGGGGCAATTTTGTTCCCCAAGGGAATAGACAGTCCTGCATATTTTTTTGCTGCATATTCTAGCAATGTCTGGAGACATTTTTATTTGTCATGGCTAAAGATGCTACTGGCATTTGGTGAGTAGAGGCCAGGGATACTGCTAAGCATCTTACAATACATAGAACTGCCCCCTACAACAAACAATTATCTGGCCCCAGTGCCACTGGTGCTGAGGTTGAGAAACCTTGCTTTAAAGTCAACCCTATCAAAGAGTAGGATACACTTCACCTTCCATTCAGATCTCAAGCCAGAGCAATTTGGATTTTTCTTTCCTCCTCTGCCCTTCTTCAACCAGTTTAGTTTTGCTAGTAGAAATTACTAAGGAGGTTGGAACTGGCAGAGTAGCTGGGTTTACCAGCTGGTGCTGAAAAAAAAATCTCAATCTAATTATAGGTATCAACTGGATTGTCACTTCTAACCCACCATATCACAGTTGTAAGGCACTCCCAATTCTATAAGGAGCTGACAGTCCAAAAGGCACCAAGGCAAAATATGCAGGATTGGCTATCACACTTAATGAAAACTTCCCTCCCTAAGTAGGAGGCACTTAAGTTATGAAAGTTCATATTCATCTAATTTCATCTAGAGAAATCACAAAGGTCAACTCTCCAGGGTAAGAAGAAATAAGTAGTCTGACATGGTTCACTTTCATGGGGTGAGGGGTGAGAAGACATCCTGATAAAAACACATTTGCTAATCCGACATGTCTATAACCAAGATATTTTCTTAATATTAGCTGGATTATCTATCACTTAACCTTCCCTAGTCACTACCCAGTTGTTGTCTCAGAGGCCCCCTCAAATATTGGACCTGATATAACCCCTGTTATGAACTCAGTTGTATTCCCCTCCCAAATTCATATGTAGAAACCCTAATGCCCAATGTGACTGTGTTTGGACACAGAGCCTATCAAGAGGTATTAAGGTTAAGTGAAGACATAGGGTGGGGCCCTAACCCAAAGGACTGGTAGCCTTAGAAGAAGAGGAAAGATACCAGGGTTTCAGGCACACAGAGAAAACACCATGTGAGGCCACAGCAAGAAGGTGGTCGCCTACAAGTCAAGGAGACAGGCCTGAGGAGAAACCAAACTCACTTGACACCTCGATCTTGGACTTGCAGCCTCCAGAACTGTGAGAAATATATTTTTGTTCTTTGAGCCACCCAATATGTGGTATTTTGTTATGGTAGCCCTGGCAGACTAAGATGACCTCCTAGATTCATAGTGGTTAGGTTCTTTATAAAACATGGTATCCTCTATTAAAAAAATAAAATCCTGTATCATTGTATTATTTAGATATGTATAAAAAACAGCTTGATATGTCACAGATAATAGGAAAAAACTATATAAAGATTCTATAGAATTTCAATGTTTATTCTGAGTGGAAATGAATTTTTTTGAAATAATAAAATTTAAATAAGTAATTAAAAAGTGGAATTTTACACAACAAAACACAGGTAGAATTTTAAAATAACAATTCAGAGACATTTGTTCCTAATGAAACCAAATGTCCAATATAAGCATGCAAGTTTTCTTCCTATAATATTTTTGTGTTTTTGAGCATATTTCTAACTTCCACTCTCCTCTCAGATGGTTTCCAGTTAGTCTGTTTACTGAAGTCTCCTAATCCATAGTTTCAAATGTAAGTAATTTTCAAGGAAGCCACTTCAGAGCATTGTTTTTGGAGTGTTGGAGCTATCATCATTATTTAAACCAGTATCGTTCTTTGAGATTTTCTAGTCATTTTCAGACATTCTCAAATTTCAAATAGCACTGCGCAAACATACATGAAATGCTTTCTACCCATTCATTTCTCACTAATAATTTTGGTCAACATATTCTATTAGGTTCCAAAGTTTGTGGGGCTATGATGTGACTTTGCCAAAATGACTCACTGATTGTCTAGATATTTCCCATTTATTTTCTGTTGTTTTACAGATGCCCAAGCACTTTTTCATTAAACTCAATAAGATGAAATGGCTCACGCTTAAGTTAACATTTCATACTCTGATCCATCAGCTCTTTCCAAATGCACCTTGCAGTTTTGGTTTGCATCAGGCTTCACAGTCCACTGTAATTCCTGTTCAAAATTTCTGGCAGTGCTTGACTTTTCCCTCTATAAAAACAATTTTAGATGAGCATTGCCATTGCTTAGTCCTTACCAAAAAAGTAGCTCAGGATAGAGTCCATTTCAGATACAAGTCTGTAACATGATCAAAATAATCTGTCTTGTTAGAAGTCAATTACAGAGGCCCCAGAGGTACTCTTATCCTTGTGAGGACTATGTGGGACCCAAATAATGAAATTTTTATGTTTAGTCTCTTCTCATGACTGGTTATGTAACCCACTATAAATTAATTGGACTAGGTCCCTAAATCTGAGCCTGCTCTGTCTCTTTTGTGGCCTTGCAGAGCAGAAAAGTAAAACATGTTTGGTAATTTTAATCCAATTCCCTTCTGCCTGCTCTGGGATATTTCTCTATCAATGCCCTCTCTTTAAAACTGACATTTTCCTCTCTCTTGCTCATTTTTTTATATTAGCATGTTCAAGTTCCATGGTTTTAATACTATTTCAAAGCGATTTTCCCTCAGCCTTGTCTCTCATCTCTAGATATCTCTCTTTACCCTTCTCAATCCAGATAAACTTCTATAATATCATTTTCCATGTGTATTCTTCCCATCAACATTTGGTTTATTTTTCCCTTTGATTAAAAGAACAATTTACATACAATGAAATGTTAAGTGTACAATTCTATGAGTTTTCACGAACGCATACAACTGTATTAACCCACACTCCTAACAAAATACAGAACAATTCCATCCTTGGAAAGTTCCCTTTTCAGTCAGTCCCTCGCCACCTCAGAAGCAAACACTGTTCTTATTTCTGTCATGATCATTTGGTTTTCCTATTGCAAAAATTCACATAATGAAAACATACAATAGCTGCTGTTTCGTGTCTGGCTATTTTCGCTTCATATTATATTTTTGAAATTTAGCCATGCTATTGCATGTATCGGTACTTTGTTCTTCTTTTATTGCTGTGTACTATTCTGTCATATAAATATACCACAATTTGTTTCTCCAGTTGACCGAAACCTGGGCTGTTTTCAGTTTTAGCTATTAAGAATAAAGTTACTATGAACATTCATGATCACAGCTTTTTAGTGGAAATATGTTTTTCTTTTTTTGGACAAGCACCTAGGAGTGAAATTACTCAGATATAGGGTAGAAGTATACATTAAACTTTATAAGAAACTTCCTAATTTACTTTGTATTAACTTTTACTTTTTTTTTTAACATGTTTATTGGAGTATAATTGCTTTACAATGGTGTGTTGGTTTCTGCTTTATAACAAAGTGAATCAGCTATACGTATACATATATCCCCATATCTCCTCCCTCTTGCGTCTCCCTCCCACCCTCCCTATCCCACTCCTCTAGGTGGTCACAAAGCACCAAACTGATCTCTCTGTGCTATGTGGCTGCTTCCCACTAAGTCAGAAAGAAAAAAAAAAAAAATACCGTATGCTAACACATATGTATGGAATCTAAAAAAAAAATGGTTCTGAAGAACCTAAGGGCAGGACAGGAATAAAGACGCAGACGTAGAGAATGGACTTGAGGACATGGGGAGGGGGAAGGGTAAGCTGGGACGAAGTGAGAGAGTGGCATGGACATACATACACTACCAAACTTTTACGTTTTTATAATCCACATAATCCTTTCATTGAATCATATCAAACAACACATTTACAAAAAGCAAAAAAACACTCTCCAAGACATCTTCAAATGGTTTCTCCTACACTGTTCATCTTTGTGATAAGACTACCAATGATCTCCAGTTGTCACTTTTAGTGGATCATTTAAAGAACTCTTCTTTTAACTTCATATGCTATTATGCACAGTATATCACTCATCCCTTGAAAGTCTCTCCTTGTTGGGCTTCTGGGACAATTTTTCTCCTTTCCATCTTCAGTCTCCTCAGAATTGTTCTCACTCCTTCATATATTCCTTCAAAGCTTAAACTACACAGGCCTATCCTTAGTGTCTGTCTGTCTAGTCTGTCTCTCTCCTTTTACTGGTTATATCCTTGGAAAATCTCAAGCACAGCCCTGGCTTTCACTGCCATCTATATGCACATGATTCTCAGATTGAAATCAAAACCTTTGTTGTTTTTGAGCTCCAGATTTAAGTTCTTTTTATTATCAAATGCTTATTTTCATGTGGATATAATATATGTTTGTTCCATGGAGGACTTCATTCTCATCTTAATATTCTGGCCATAATCTTCAATGGATTTTTACCTCTAATATATGAGATACAGTCAATAAAAGAGAACCAAAAGGCTGGTTCTTTGATGATGAGACATGTGGGTATATTGTCAGTGACTCTGATGATTCAAAAGGTTGCTTTGTTTGACTCTGATTTATAGTTTCTATGTAAATGAAAGGATGCCACTCAAAATTTCTCATCATTTATTCACTGGTCAAAGAAAGCTTGTAATTCAATTGAATCTCACATAGATAATGAGCAAGATGGGCAAGGGTTGGAGGCAAAAGCAGCAATTGGCTAAACTGGTATTTTAGGGGGAAACAATCCATCCATGTTCCTAACTTATTCTGAGACAGATTCCTAGTATCATTTTGGATGGGGATTGGGGCATTTTTCTATTAACAAACATAGATTGAAGTACTGAAGTATCAAAGTAAGCTTTTAGAAAGGAAGATGCCAAGCTTGTTTATGTGTCAGAGTTTTCGTGTGTGTGTGTTTGTGTGTGAAGGCTTAAAAGAGATCATGCAGATTATTTCAGGGCTGATCCAATGAATGCACTTGCTTAAGCTAGGAAGCTAGGACTTTGGGGTTTTTCTTTGACTCATTCCCCTTTTCTCATCCAGTTGATCAATTTTGTTTGCCATTTCTCAGCTTTCCATATCCAGTGAGTCAATTTTACCTGTAAAATATCTGTTTAAACTCTCTTGTACACTTTGGTCCCATTCCTAAATCCTTATATAACACACATATTATGCCTTGTCTACAATATTAAAATTAATTAACTAATTACTCTACATCATGAATCCAGGTGCTTTGCTCTGTAGTCCATAACACATATTGCTTAGAGCATAAACTCCTTTTAACACAATTCTTATTATGTTACTACACCATAAACCCAACTTTGCCAACCTTTACCACCAAGCTTTAAAGATAGTGTCTTGTATCATGAATAGGATGCTAGGCTTATTTTGACAGTGGCTATGTCTCTGTGCCCTTTCTGTTTACTCACCAAACATTCACAGCTTCCATCACTCTCCCTATTACCTTCTAATTCAGCCATAACTGAAGTACTTTCTGTTTCTCAGACACAACACACCCTTCCACATCACCATGCTGTGCACACACTGCTACCTCTGCCTAACATCATTTTCTCCTCGTCTCCTTTGCATCCATGTATTCAGCCTTCATAACTTAAATCAAACATGAGTTCTGTGCAGGCTTTAATCTGACTGGTACTGCAATTCTGAATGTATGATATGGAAACAAAAATGCTGTTAGTCTGGCATCTTTTTACTGAGAATATAATTAAATTTAGATAAAACTTAATAAACTTTAAAGCATATTATTCATAATTACTACTATTGAGGTAAGTAAATTGAATTACATTTATAAGGTATCTTGAGTATGTATAAATAGAAGAATTTAAAAAATATGCCCCCTCCCCTAAAGCATGAAGAGAATTTCTTCCTGAGAGAGGGCTTGTCAAGACTCTAAGAAAGATTAAATGCATTCGTTTCAAAGCTTCATCTTTGTCTTGTAGTTTTAGGATGCAGCCATCAAGAGGAATCTCCTTTAGTAAGGAAGCCATTATCATTTTTTCTAGGCATAGACGGACAGTGAAATTAAAGAGAGAAACTAATTATGGAATAATGCGTAGGATTAATTTCACTGCAGAAAAGGTGACTAAACCAATTCTGGGGCAGGTAGAAAGACTTTTTTTTTTAATCCTTATAGGTTTAGACTTGGTTGCAAATATACATTTTAAGTACCTGGAAGGTATAAATGACAGGTAGCTGGTTGAAAGGACTCACATATACATTGTGCAAATGATGGAGAAGGTGTCAAATGGAGAGTTTAAGCTTAGTCAAAAGGGTGCACCACTATTTGGATCCACTGACTGTTACCACATGGGGCATGTTGAAATATTCCAAGTCCAAGGTGAAGGATAAGTTGTTGCATCTGGCCCTTTCTACAACTAAAATACAAGCACAATGTCTAGTGGGCATCTGAATTTTGGAGGCAACATACTCCTCATTTGGGTGTTTATCCTGGCCCATTTACCACTGATCTGAAAAGCGGCTAGGTTTGAGTACAGCCCAGAAAGGGAGAAGACTTTGAAACAGGTTCAAACCACTGTGCAAGCTGCTTTGTCATTTGGGCCGTATGATCCAGCAGATACAATGGTGCTTGAAGTGTCAACAGCAGATTAGAGATGTTGTTTGGAGCCTTGGGCAGGCCCTTCAGGTGAATTGCAGAATAGGCCCTTGAAATCTTGGAGCAAAGCCCTACAATCCAGTGCAGGTAACTAATGTTCTTTTTGAGAAACAGCTCTTGGCCTGCTACTGGGCACTAGAAGAGACTGAATGCTTAAACATGGGCCACTAAATTTCCATGTGACATGAGCTGCCCACATGAACTGGTCATTACCTGACCCACCAAGTCATAAAGTTGGGCATGCACAGCAACACTCCATTATCAAGTGGAAATGTACATATGTGATCAGGTTCAAGCAGGCCCCAAAGGTACAAGTAAATTACATGAAATGGCCCAAACGCCCATGGTCTCCACACTTGCTACAGTGCCTTCTCTCTCCCAGCCTGCACCTATGGCCTATTGGGGAGTTCTCTACAATCAGTTGGCAGAGGAAGAGAAGACTCAGGCCTGATCTACAGATGGCTTTCATGATATGCAGGCACCACCTGCACAATGCTGGACAACTGTAGCAAGCACTATAGATCCTGTCTGGGACATCCCTGAAGGACAGGAGCAAAAGGTAATCCTCATGCCTCTGCATCAATAGGCAAAGAAGGGAGTTCCTGTCCTGGATGGGCTGACTGATCCTAACTACCAAGGGGAAACTGGACTGCTACTTTCCAATGGAGGTAAGGAAGAGTATATCCGGAATACAGACGTTCCCACAGGGTATCTCTTAGTATTATCATGACATGTATTTAAAGTTAAGGGAAAATTATAACAACTCAGTGTAGGCAGGACCCTTCAGAAATGAAGATTTGGGTCACTTTACCAAGTAAACAACAACAACTAGCTGATGGGTTTGCTGAAGGCAAAGGGAATACAGAACGGGTAGTAGAAGAAGGTAGTTATAAAAACACCAGCTACAACCACATGACCAGTTATAGAAATAAGGACCTTAATTGTCATGAGAATTCCTACTTATTGCGTTATAAATGTTTTCATATATAGATATTTTAATGCATGTGATTAATATCTATTAATTCTATATAAATGTGATATAAACTATAATATAAAGATATTATAATAAATATATTGATATTATATAATTACATCTATTAGAGATATGTCATTTATATATATATTACTATATTATGCAAATATCTGTTTTTCTCCCTCTTATGTAAAGTAAGATGAACTGACTGATAATTAATAATTAATTATTATAATATCATGTATTGAATTTCCATAATATTTAAGTATTGTTAATTTTAGATTATAGTATTTAAGTTACAGGATATCAAGGAAAAGAGTAAATATCACACAAGGCCTTAAACTTCTCTTCTGGGGGAGGGGTTTGTGGGTTTTCAGTTGTATGAAGGACAGTAGTGTCACGTTAGGAGGAATTAAGACCTTGTTATCATCTTTATTGGAATTTAATATGGTTTAAAGAGATGCAGTGGGTGCCATATTGACAGGAGGTGGGCTTGTGATGGTCAATTTTATGTGTCAACTTGACTGGGTCACAGAGTAACCAGATATTTGGTTAATATTTTGTGTATGGTTCAAGGGTGTTTCTGGATGAGATTAACCTTTGAATTGGCAGACTAAGTAAAGCAGATTGTCAGCCCCCAGGTGAGTGGGTTGCATACAATCTGTTGGAGACCTGAATAGAACAAAGGCAAGGTAGGGGAGAATTCACTTTCTTTGCCTGGGACATTGAGTTTTTCTCTTCCACTTATACTGTTTTGTAGCTGGGGCATTGGTTTTCTCCTCCACTCAGACTGGAACTTAAACCATCAGTTTTCCTGGTTCTCAGGCCTTAGGACTTGAACTGGAACTACATCAATGGCTCTCCTGGGTCTTCAGCTTGCAAATGGCAGATTATGGGACTCTGTAGCCATCATAATGGTATAAGCTAATTCATATACATATATATGTATAATTCATAATACATATAATTCCTATATATATCTATTTTACTGAGAAAGAAAATGTCAATGATGGGGGTAATTTCAAAAATAAATTTATGAGTGATTGAGATCTAAAAGTAAGGTGATTATCCAAATCTCTTTTTTGGTTTAATGATCACTCTATCTTCAATATTAAGTAGTGCTAGTATTTGTTTTATTTCATGTAACCTCCTATACTTTATGCTCCTGAAAATAGCCATTGCTGTAATATCTGAGAATGACATTTTGTGACTGTCCATTTGGCAAATATCTGACAAACTATAATGAAAAAGTGTGGATTTTTTGTTTTGTTTTGCTTTTGTTTTTGCTAATTGTTTTATAAGTAATATTTTTTAGAGTTGAAAGGGATCTTGTGGCTAATCTGATTCCCACACTAATTGTATAGATGATCAAAAGTTAGGTTCCAAAAAAGCATTTGATTCTACAGGTCATTGAGAATTTTACAGCAGAACGAAGGCTGTACTGCACTTTAAAAAAATAATCTATCACACTTTTAGTTTTCTGTGGAAAATTTAATCTCCTTCAAAGAAAAATAAGGCAGAAGTTCAAGGTTTTTTTCCCCCTTTATCTCCCTAATTCTGGTCTGTAGTTATGTTTATGGTTAACATTTGCCTATTCATTTGTTTTGTTCATCCGATTGTTTATTTTTTCTTGGGAGGTTTAGTTTGGTTTTCTTCTGAAGGTTTCATAATGAGGCACAAATAGGAAACTCTTCTATGAAGTGCTTTTGTCAAAATTTAATTCATTGGAAAAGTTTGTAAATAAGTTAATGGAAAAATCACCCAATTGGTGGGTTAGGGAACCATTCCCAGATTCACACTGTTATTACCCAACCATGTGACTTGTGCATGAGGCTTTCCAAACTAAATGAATGTTTTAACACAATACCTATATGTTCCCTTCCAGGTAACAGTTCTCTCTGACTCTATGAAAATAGATACAAATATGAGTCAATTCCCTTGAAAAGACAACATCTGGTAAAACAAGACTTAGCCACCCCTCCAAAAGAATAATCTAGGTGCTTCCTTAATTACCAAAGTAAAGAAGAATGAAGTTAAGAAATAGTTAATCTTAGTAAATTTTGGTATAAGGGCAGGTGTGTGTGTGTGTGTGTGTGTGTGTGTGTGTGTGTGTCTTTTACCTCAGTATCTATTCATTTGGATCCACATTTATAGCTTACTCGTTAAGATTTGTCAAGCATGAGAATAAATTACTGTTTTAAATTTTACAATATAAGGAAAGGTCCCATATAAGCAGACAAATGCTGCTATCTTACTTCCCAAGCTAGAGCAAAAAACCCAGAAATTCCAAAAAAAATGTGAATAGATTTTCTGTAGAAACACTGGAAGTTGGAAAGGTTGAATAAAATCTCTAATAAATGTTATTATTTTTAATGATGTTCAAACCTGAATTCCAAAATCTTTTAAGCAATTTTCCTATGAATAAAAAATAGAGAAAAGAAAAGAAATTATGTAGGAGAGAAGGGGCTTAAAGTTTGCAGTATTGCTTTTGGTCATTGTTAGTTTATTCTATCCACATGGAAAAATGTACTTATTTCCGAAAGGGAAAAAAAATGCAGTGATTTAAAATATTAATAGTTAAATAATTACATTAATGATATATTCCTTTTTCAAAATTCTAGTTTATTTTATAAGTCAATGAATACTCTTTCTCTGAATGTAAAGCAAAAAGAATACACAGATTCACACATAGATAATCAAAGGACAATGGTGGTATTATAAATTATGGTTGGAAAAAATGATTGAAAAATATTTTAATTAAAAAATTTAATACCATAATAAACGTGTGCACCATTCAACTAACTTTTTGAGATCTCTCTTCTTGGCTCTCTGTTTTGTGTGTGTGGAAGCAGAAATTTCTGCTTTAATGACAAATACTTATTTAAGTAATATATAAAAAATATCATATATCTGAAATATATTTATAAGGCAAATAATCACAAAACTTACCAAAAAATTTAAGTTTATCTCAACTCTAAAAATTCAGTTCATTCAAAATAGATGTTTAATATGCAGGGTTAGAATAACGCTGTTGAGAATTTTCCACATCATAGTTTTATACCATGGATTTAACACCCAGAAAGAAACAGTATTGACCACAGTTTTGGCTACTACCTAAGAGCGAAAAAATAAGGATAATTTTATTTGGTAGAATCTGAAAATTAGATCCACTTTTTTCATTAAAAATTTAATATTTCTCTTTAAGAAATAAATCATGACCTTATATTCTGCTTTGTTTTTTAAAAATAATTACTTAACCTTTATAAATATATTCTATTGTTCATCATCAGCGATATTCCAATTACTATTTTTTCATTCAAAAAATTACCCCAAAACTTAACAGTTTAAAACAATGATTTTATGTTCATAGTTTCTCTGGGTCTCCATGATGTCTACGTACTCAGCTGGGAAGACCTAAAGGCTGGTTGTAACTCAACAGCTGGAGACTAGAACCATCTGAACGCTCATTCATTCACACATCTGGTACCTAGAAAGTGATGAATCTAAAACTAGGACTGGCAGCCAGAGTTCCTACGTGGATTTTCTATATGGCTTGTCTTTCTCATAGCATGGTGGCTTCAGAATACTTAGACTTCTGCATGGTAGCTCAGAAACACACACACACACACACACACACACACACACTCACAGAGGAAGAAGCTACATTGCTTTTTATGAACCTGCCTCATAAGTTGTACTCCATTATTTCTATCATACTGTGTGGAAACATTGTAAGTCATCCCAGAAACAAAGGAAGGGCCACAGACAGAGATATCCATACCTTTACCTTATAGGGCTTTATCAAGATTTCACAATGAAAAAAAAAAAAAAAAAAGAACAAAGATGTCCAGGATATACTTATGAGTTATTCTTCTTTTGGATCTTTAAATGAATGTTTATAATCACTGTAAAGACTCTTAGTAAGGAAATTTTTTTAATTTTTAAAAATTATTAATTTATTTTTTAGCAAAAATCTATGAAATACCTTAGGAAATGCTATAACATCTGATTGCATTTGAGAAATTGTGCTTCTAATCATATGTACACCTAATCACTTACAAAATGATCTGGTGAAAATCTGTTTCAAATATTATCTAACAGAACATTTTGATATTTTAGCCTTTTTGGTTTATTTTTGTACTTTTCTTATTAACTGAGAATGGTTTAGCTCATTCTTGACCACCCAGGTTATAAAATCACGTCATAGATAGCTGTGTAAATTCTTAAAAACAAAAAAGATAACTATCTGTTCTGAACAGTTCAACCCTAAGAAAAACTATTGGATCTTTCAAGTTTCTTCCAGTTTCATTATCTTTGTGTTAAAAAATTTAGGAATATATTGCATGTTGAGCAAATATACAAATTTATCTAGATTTGTTATAGCAAATATATCTCCAGTGCAACATTTCCTCATTGTTGGGTGGAACAGAATGATGGAAATGCAGGAATGGTTATACTATTCTTCCATTATTTTCTCTATCTAGAGGGAAATCACTCTGTACATATTCTCTTTGCAGACCTATTTCAAAAAGATACCCTTAAGGATGGGAGCAATAGAAATATATTTATTTTATGACTCTCTTCCTGTCTTTTGTATAACTGTATCCTTTATATATGAAAAATAAAAAGAAATCTCAGTTGAGAGATTCATGGCATTCATGGGGTAGGGGTAGGGGTAGAAAATTTAATCCTGTAATATGTCTCCATTTTGCCTTGGTTGTCAAATTCCATGCCTGATTTTAGTCATTCCAAATATTTGACAGCATCTACCCTCACTAATTCCTTTTTTTAATTTAAAAATATCTTCCTCTTTATTTTATTTTAATTTGTAAGTACTTTTAGTAGATATAAAAGGTATAGTAGTTATTATGTAATAGTAATCAAAATGTCTAATTTTTTGGAAAC
The DNA here is from genome assembly GCF_005190385.1 of Monodon monoceros. Classification (NCBI taxonomy): domain Eukaryota; kingdom Metazoa; phylum Chordata; class Mammalia; order Artiodactyla; family Monodontidae; genus Monodon; species Monodon monoceros. Next base: position 67,700,783 of record NW_021703782.1, read on the forward strand.
TCTATGTAAATTGAGAAGAGAAATACATTTATTAGAATAAATTATCTCTGATATTGAATTTTGAGCCAGAGCATGGTAAGTAGAATCCCTTGGGTATACTAAGGAAGAGTCTCCTGCATGAAAAAAATTGAAAGACATAACCTAAGGGCAGATTAAAGTACAAGGCTAAATGATCTAACCATTACTAGTGAAGGGTTGAAAAACACACATCAACATTACATGAGATGGGAGAAGTCAAAGAAGAGAAGTTATCATGCTCTGGAGGCAAAGGGAATCAGCCGCAAAGAGCAATTCAGCCTGTGTGTAGTTGTAAGGACTTCCATGACCTTTCCCATGGGAAGAACTGTGGTTAACCCTTTGATAAATTTGTACAGATACGAAGAAAATTACCCCCATGTCAACTCCAGAATGGTTCTTGCTGCTGCCTGACACTCTGTAACTCAAACTTATTGCCTTAATCTTATATGGGTCTCTAAAATATAAATGTTCCTATGAATGTAATATGTAAGTCTGAATGTTTTCCAAGATATCTTTACACTGAGACAGGAGGCTGAGTTAACCTAGGCATATGAGAAGTTCAGAGTATTTGCTAGGGCACTGAGGAGAGGCTGAGGTTAGAGGGAAGTGAAAAAAGAAAAGAAGGAAACACAGGAAAAGAAAGGTAATTTTCATGAATGACATGCAGTGTGTTGTGAAGAGTATTAGTGTTATACTCTCGGAAGCGGCTAAGGTGTGAACTAAGTTAATCAATTAAACCTTGCCTTTCCATGATAAAACTTACTTCATCATCACGTATTGTTTTCATCACTTAGGATCTTATTTATTATGTTCATAAGTGAGATTGACTCTGATTTTCCTTTATCATATTATTCTTGTCTAGTATGATCATCACACTTATTTTAGACACATATTATGAGTTTGGGAGCTATTTCATGAAAGAGTCTGTATAGAAAAGAGTTCATCTGTTCCTTTAGGTTTTAGTATAACTCACCTGTACAATTGTCTGGATCTGAGAGGACAAAGGACAAAACTTCTCAGTTTCATCACTTACTGGTGACTTGTTCTCAGTGTAGACTGGTCATAGGGGCCATTCATTCTCCCTTATTAAACCCGTCAGTAGAAAAATCTGCAAAAATAAAGGAGGAGGAGATAACCTTAGGAATTTTAGTAATACTAATGATTAAATAAAATCATATAAGTTGGTTATGCTTATGTTTTTCGCTAGGCAAATACAAGTGGGATTTATGAATGATTTAAGCAAGTATATAAACATTGAATCTAGATATTTTTCCTTGTCACTTGAAATATGACCTTGTTTAGTAGTTTAGTTCTCAACAACATTGTGATTTTGAAGTTTGCTAAGAGTCAGCCACATGCAAGCTTTAATCTAAGGCATTAAAATGCAACAAATGTTTTATTTTTATTTTTTTTTGTTTTTGTTTTTGTTTTGCAGTACGCGGGCCTCTCACTGTTGTGGCCTCTCCCGTTGCGGAGCACAGGCTCCGGACGCGCAGGCTCAGCGGCCATGACTCACGGGCCCAGCCGCTCTGTGGCATGTGGGATCTTCCCGGACCAGGGCACAAACCCGTGTCCCCTGCATCGGCAGGCGGACCCTGAACCACTGCGCCACCAGGGAAGCCCAACAAATGTTTTAAGTCAAACTTTCTGTACTGAGATTTTCTTTATCCATTAACTTTATTGAACTTGAAATGCTTTTAACTTTCACAGGGTACTAATTTTAGTCATATTTATTAAGCTTTTTCCTTTTAAGATAAAACATATTTCTTTTTATAGAGAAGGGAAGAAATGATAGAAACTAGAATAAAAAGATTTGTGGCAAAGAATATCAAAGTAGAGAGTGTTAAGGTTTCTTGTATTTTGTCAGTTAGAAATTTCTTAATCAAAGTAAACTTTTTGACATTATCCAAGGAAACATAATACCAACAGTTCTAGATGACAAAAAGAAACTTTGAGAAAGTATCATGGTTTTCTTTTTCAATTTGTGTTTTTTTAATGTAAACACAAGCACTACAAAAATTCTAAGAAGTTATCTTTATAATATGTTAAAGCAACAGTAAATATTGTGATATTCAATGTTGAGAAATTTGCTCTTTGCATGTCAGACTGTAACTAATTTGGCATTGTATAACTTTGATAGTAACATGAACATGCATAATTTATAATCTGAGTTATCCTTTGAATAGCACTTTAGAGTTTACAATTATTTTCACATTGTTTTACTTGAACCTCTACAGTGTATCTGGAGTAGGTATTTGTAACTACATGCTACATCAGGCAGTATTTCTAATGCCATTCAACAAATGAAGAGAGTAAGATTGAGAAAAGTTAAATGACACACTAAGTGGCAGAGTTTAAACTGGTATCATCATGTCTCTTCAAATTCAATGATTCCTATAAGACAGGAAGCAATGGCAACGAACTATAATGGCATGCAGAGCCAGAAAGAAAATATGACAGTAATAATAGGAATAGACACTAACAAGGTGTGTGTTCTGTGCTTTACATATCATATCTCCTTTCATGCTAATAACAACTTTGTGAGGGAGAAAAACTTATCGTCAATTATCAGATGGCAACTCTAAGATGTTAATTAATTTGCCCAAGGTCATAAAGCCAATCATTTGAGTTGTGTGATATAATATTTTCAATTACAAAACAATCAAAATGAAGATTGCTTAAAATTTAATAGGAGATGCTGTTAAAAGCTACAAGCTTTAAATATGAACATGTCAGTTTATCTGAGATTTGAAAGCCATTTAAAATAGATATTTGACGTTACAAATATGTTTCAAATCCTTGATACTTGTCAATCTTTGACAGTCCAAAAAATAAAGGAAAAGGGTCAGAACAACATTCCAGAATTTTAAAAAAGCAATATCAGGAGTAGCTGGTTCTCAGTTTTTTTCTTAGCCGATTCATATTTAAATTAGTTCCATTTTCCTTATTAGAAGTTACCACTAAAGGCTTCCTGACCTGCCAACCACTCACATCTATTACTTTATCCTATAAAATTAGAAAACAGAACAAAAAGAAAGGAGAAAGTTAATATATCCTGTGATATGGGATATTGTTGCTTTGAACATTTTAAGACAGAATTTATGTGGAACCAGATTAATTTTAAGGAACTCCCTGTGGGTTCTGTTTGTTGTTTTGAATTGCTTTAATAGTAAACTTGCATTATTTATGTTTATTAATATTTAGAATGCACTCTGCAAGGATGATTTTCATCTGAGTTATAATTAGTCTCAGCTGATGAATGCAATAAAATGATTATAAACAACTTTGTGAGATCATTATCAGTGTCATGGGAGAAAATGTTAAAACACTGCTCCAACATTTTACCTTCAAAGATCCATTGAAATGAGGAGCTTCAGCACATTTAAAATCTTACATAGATCATAATAAATTTATTTTCTTCCTCATAAAGTTATTGAACTTCACGTACTGGTTCACTCTTCCAAAATCCAACTCATTTCTCTTCTGTCAAAAATCTTTAAGCATTGTGTTTGTTATGCATTTCTAAATTTAAAGATATATGCTTTGTGAAATGTTTAGAAAATACAGAGTGATAAAAAGAAATACATAAATATCATCCATAAATTTATCATGCAAAGAAAACAGTTACTGGCATTTTGGCATATTTCCTTTAATTAGGACATATGATGATTTGAGTATTGGTATGGTATATGCATGGTATATGCACTTTACATGACAGTTAATATTTGAGTTATTTTCACTTAACTAAACAATAGTATAAAACTTAGTACTCTGTTTATTATAGTTTATTTAAATAATTTTTAAAACTTTTTTATCAATAAAAGCAGATATACCATAGTGAAATTAACCACTTAACTGTGGTAACTTTAAGTGATGCTTTAGTTTGTCAGTGTGATGAATAATACAATAATAATAATAGACTTATTTGAATTGTTCTGCTGCCTAGATGAACATGACTTTTGAATTGAAGCTTATCATATAATATTTGGAGTTTTTCATATATACTGTAAACTTATAGTCCAGAAAAATCTTATCTACTTACATGACTACCAGTATTTGAGAGTACCTGCCTTAAGAATACTAAATACCTTTGGTAGTGTATATATGTCCATGACACTCTCTTGCTTTGTTCCAGCTTACCCTTCCCCCTCCCCGTGTAAAACTGATAGCTAGTGGGAAGCAGCCACATAGCACAGGGAGATCAGCTCGGTGCTTTGTGACCACCTAGAGGGGTGGGATAGGGAGGGTGGGAGGGAGGGAGACGCAAGAGGGAAGAGATATGGGAACATATGTATATGTATAACTGATTCACTTTGTTATAAAGCAGAAACTAGCACACCATTGTAAAGCAATTATACTCCAATAAAGATGTTTAAAAAAAACAAAAAAGAATACTACATACCGTCACTAACAGTATTTGCTTACTTAATAAATGTGTTTCCATATTATATTTAATCTATTTTCTTCAGCTATTTGTAATAAGGTATTTCAAATAACCATTTATAATTTTCCAAATATTTTAATATAAATTATTATAAATGTTTTTAATTTTCTAAGAATAGATTCCCAGAATTTTATCTAATGTATTTCTGTTGCTGATATTTAAAAAAGTCACATAATGGACCGCTTTTTGGTATTTTATAGCATCAGAACCATTAAATATATGTATTTTTCACTTCTTTGTTGTTTTTTATTATTTATCATTTAATCAAAAGCATAGTCTACATTTTTATTCGTTCTATTAATAAAAAATATGTACATCTCTTGAGTACACCTTTTGCGGTAGTCCTTGAATTCTGATAAGTTGTATTACTGTTTTTTATTAGCTAAAAACAATAATTTTAGTCAACTAATAGAGCTTATTTGGGATTATTTGTATTTTTCAGGCAATTTGATTATTTTTTGTTGACACATTTCATAGCTAAGTAATAATTATGATCAAAGTAAATGGCGTGTACAATTAGCTCTATGAAGATTTTCACACAAAACTATAATTTTTCTCTCGGCATTTTGTGGCTATTGTGTGCCAATAAGTGCAACTTAATTTTATTTATATTATTTACTTTTTCGACTATGTATTAATTTCCTTCTTGATACACCCATTGCAACATGTTCTCCTCTGTTTTTTTGTCTTTAGCCAAATCTCTTCATATTTGTTTCATGGTGAAGTCCTAGGTCTTTTTCTGTCTCTCTTGCTCTCTCACTTTCTTTTCTCCTACCTGAATTCCTCTGAACCAGTAGTACTAGGACTTCAAATAAAATCAGTATGCATATGACCTCTACATTTATATCTTTGGTCTTGATCTCTTCACTGAGTCTCTCAAATCTATTTGATATCTCCACTGGGATTATCAATCAGCAAATGCCAATGTACATGTCCAGAAGAGAATTCTTCTTTGTTCAACCTAAATGTCATCCTTGATTCCTATCCTCCGTTTTCCCCACCCACATTCTGTCAATCAACACTACACTGTCAGTTCTACCACCAGAAAATGTCCCCAGTCTGCCTGCGTATACCTTTTTCTAATGTTCCTTCTTCAGCCATTATAGTTGACCTTGAACCAAGTCACCATTATCTCTCTCCAGCATCTCTGCAAAATCCTCCTGTATGATATCCCAGTTTTCCCTCATTTTGATTTTTTATCCATTTTTTACACATCACCCCTACCAAACACCCTCCAATGGTTTCCCATTACATTCAGTATACATCCAAACATTTTGTCTTGCCCTGTGCTATATCTGGTACCTGTTTATCCATCTTGTCTCATCTTCTAGCACTCCCATCTTTACTCTCTCTGCACTGACCTCGGGGAGTTTTCACTTTGTAATCTCCCCACTGGGACGATTCTTTCCCTAATCTTCATACAACTGGCTCCTTCCCATCATCACTTAGGTCTCAGCAAAAATGTGCTTTTCTCAGACAGTCCATAAGATTACCTTTCCTAATGCAGTACCCCTTAATTTTGCCCCTGACTCACATGTTTTATTTTGCTTACAGATTTTACCTTACAGAAAAAATTTAAGTATTTATTATTAAATTTTCTTTTACCTTCTTTATTAGAATATTATTTCAGTAAGAGCAGGGACTTATCAAATTTGCACATTAGTATACTCCTGATGTCCAAAAAAAAAAAAAATTGGGATCTCTAACATGAAAAACTATCATATTAGGAATTATAAGTATTATCAATATATGATGATTTTAAAAATATTTTTGAGGCTATTTTGCTTTAAGTTCAACAATATTAATATTCCATTTCTGCATATTTTACTTCTGCCCAATGTAATTTTGCCTAGCGTTTCATTTTCAACTTTTTTTTTGCCTAGTTTTTAATTTTCAACCTCATTTTGTTTTAGGTATCTACTGCAGTCAGCATGTAATTAGATTTTGTTTTGTAAGACAATTGGCAAGACTTTCTGTTTTAGTAGATAAGTTTAAACCAGTTATGTTTATTATCATAACTGACAACTTCTATCATATTTCTCCATGCCTTTGTTTAATGACCTCTTGTTGATTCCTTTGTCTTAGCAATTCAAAGATATTATTTCTAATTTACTTCTACACGTGCTTATACGTTTTATTATGGTACATTATTGTACATATGGTTTTATGATTATCAGAAATTTATATGTAAAGTTATATTCTGAGTCGCCTACATGAAAGATGAGGGCTCCAGAATGTTTTCCTTATGCTGATACCTTACCAGTTGTTCTTAGTGAAATCTGAAATTTCCACAGGTATAGTTACTCTTTTTCAAAATTTATTATTTGTTTCAGTAATTATTGTTATTCATTCATAAATTATTTACCATATATAGTTATTTTTCTACTTCCCTTTAATATAATTTTAAGGTTTTAGTACAATTTTTAACTCCTCACCAATTCTATTACATTTTCTTTTGTGAGTATGAAATTTTGATTTAAAATAATTAAATATTGATTGTGAAAGTACTGATAACTTTTATGTATATATTTCATGTAAAATATAAAACTAAAATGTTAACCCACGATAACATGATGGGAAGGTTTGAAATGATGTTTAATGCAGTCTAAGATCATTAGTTTGAGGAGGGAAATTAAAATGCTATTTTTTTCTTCTAGAATTACTATAGCTTTATCTTTTATGATTTTGGCTATAATCCATTGAAAGTTAATTTTTTTATATGGTATTGGGTAAGGACTGAGGTTCATTTTTTCCCATATGATACCCTGTTGTTCCAGCATCAATTGTTAAAAAAACTAACTTTTTCTACAGAATTACTTTGGCAACATTTGAAAATCAACTGTCCATATATGTGTGGGTATACATCTGAACTCTCTATTTGATTCTATTGAGAATATGTACTTTTGAAACTAGAACTCAAGTGCTTTTTAATTCTAGAAAAATGTGGAAAATTCTAATATATCTTTTGAAATATTCTTATTTCCTACATTCTGGTTTTTTGGAATTGCAACCTAGTCCATGCATTTTAAAACTTCTCAACATCTTCTCTATAATTATTCTTTCACATTTTGTTTCCCTTTAATTCTCTATGTTTGTTTTGGATTATCTCCAATTTATTAATTTGTCTTTCAGAATCAAGCAATTATACCTTTAATAGTCTTTTAAAAAATGTTATTGAATATAAACTTAATTTTCAGAATTTCTATTTGGTTCTTTGATTTAGGTTCTTTTTGCTTAGGCCTGATTATGTTTCATAATTTTCATAGTTGCAATTCATTTGTTTATTTTATTGAACATTTTATATGTACTTATTTTAAAATATTCTAAATTATTCTGTAAAACTAAATCCATCTGAATTAAGTTCATGTTCTGAGAACTGACTTCATAAATGAATTTGAAAGCATTACATTTTCTCATGTTTTAGAATTACAATTTGCTTGTTCAATTTGAGTGATATATATAAATTACATTATAATTATGTATATATATATATATTTCCCTTCCCCTTTCCTTGCCCTTCTATGTGCTTTGTGTTCACCCCATCTAGTCTAGTATTTTTTTTTTTTCCAGTACCTCGACTTGCCACTTTCTCTCCTTCCACTTTCCAGAATGATTCTACATATTGGCTTTTACACTGAGGTGATCTTGAAGACTAGCAATTTGGTCAGCAAATAATTTCCTGTATGTGGAGATGTTTCTTTATTCGCTTACCTCCTCAGGTTTGTAGCTTTCTGCCTAGTAGGGAAACAGGCTACTTAGCTAATTTCCTTGAGTGAGAAAGCTGCATTCTAGTTCCAAAGGTAAAGGCAGCCAGGATGGCTCCATTCTCTCATCTCATGTTTACCTCTTTTACACTGCAAAAGCCTATTATCTCAGCCTGCTGCTTCCAGTTCAAGAACCTAGCCAACCATAGATTCGACCATATGCTGTGAGGTGTATGTAAATATCTCTGTGATTTTGTTTTTACCATGCCATGGAAATGTACATGCTGTTTTAGATCCCAGTGTTTTATAATTTCACTTGTTTATACCTTCTTCATCATCATTAATAAACTTAAGTTAAAATTTAAATCAAGATGGCTGATAAGATCAGTCAGAAGCTGAAAGTAAGGGATGATTTTGCTGGTAAAAGGGTGACAGAATAAAACAAATTATATGAATTTCAAAATATTAAACACAAATGTATAATTCAACATTAAAGGTTCATACTTCAAATATTAGCTTCTTTTCTTCATTTTAGTACCTAATTTACATAAACTTTGTCTGTTAAAAGTGAATACACATTTAGAAAAAAGCCTTGTTTATTTCTATGCTTTGTTTGTGATCACTATGAGGATTTATGCTTCGAAGATACTTATACCACCTTGGGTGGTCAAATTAAAAGTTATATCAGACCTCACCTATGAATTTAACATAATTATTTTCAGTTCTATATACTTTATTCCACACACTGTGTCACTGTATTAAGACTCTCAATGCAATCTTTAGTCTACTTATTACTGGAAATTTCCATGTAGTTTGACATATCACATATTGAAATTACTGTAGTATGTCAGTATGTACGTTTTGAAGCAAAAAGCAACATAAAACAAAACAAAACACCTTTCATTTTCCTGATAAGGAAGGATCAATCCATTCTGGAAAATCAGGTATGCTGATTGTGAAAATGTAGACCAAATTTGCCTAGACCAAATTTATTGCTGCAGAAAGAGATCTCTGCTTTTCCAGGATCTAACAATGAAAAGCATTAAAGAACTTATTCAGTTTCTTAGTTGATAATGTTTATATACTTAGTATGACTCAGCATACAATTAACCACAGTAGAACCGATAACGTAGACTTAATGTGATACCAGAAGCACTATAAAGGAGGAGCTTATGGTTTAATTACAGAATAAGAGATTTTAATAGGGCTAGAAATGATACTATAGAGACAGGATGTCACCATGAAATTGAAAGTAAGGATTTCTCTTTGAAAAAGTTGTTCTTGTTCTTCTACCTATGATCAGCACATATCAAGGCAATCCAAAGAGAAAAACACACATCTAGGATCACGGCAGAGACCAAAGAATGGGTTACAAACTGCACAGAATAGTAAGCAGAACATATCCACTCTCTTGCAGTGGGTCCAGAGAGAAATAAACCAACCTATATTCAGCCAATGCAAGCAAGGTAAAACAGAGGGCAAAACAATAGGAATTGGTATATTTAGGGATTGGTTCATCAGTTTCATTTTCCAGGGAGTGATTTATTATTTATTATATTTTCTTTTCTGTTAATTAAGCTTCATAATAAAACTCTGAGCCAAGAATCCTTGCTAGATACTATGCACTAGGTACTAGGTACCTGGTGCAGTGATAAAGACACTCCCAGTGTATCACACACCACACAAACAGTGGTGTATTTATGAGGATCATAACCTGGGCCCTTCATTGCAGCAACAGTCAACATGGAAACTGCACATTCAATTGATCCTGAGTTTTGTAACTTCCACATCATTGTATATTTGCAAAAGATTTGGAATATAAGTTTGCCTCAAAAATAAACATGATTTCAAGCACTGTACCTAGAGACCAATTATATCCAAAGTGTTTAACAAAATTTTTCTTTTGCTTTCAAATGACCACATACTTTAAAAATTATTTTAATTCTACCCACATTTTAATAAATATGTCAATATAAACTTTCTGTCTGAAGCTCTGCTACCTCAGCTTAAAGTAATTTTTTTCTTCCTCTGGATTCCTACAGACCTCATTTATTATGTATTTCATTAGTTTGGCATTTAGCTTGTACTGCGTTATATTATTAGTTATCCTGGATCTTGCCTTTTGTTCAACTTAACTGTAAGCTTTATTAGGGCATAGAGTATGGTTTATTTCAATTTGTGTCTCTAACCCTCAATGTAGTATATACATATGGCTAGGTGCTAGGTAAATAGTGTTTAAATTCTGTAATAGTTCCTTAATATTTGATTACATTAAACATTATTTAAACACAGATTTGATGAGTAAAAGTATTTCCTCTGCTCATGTGGAGAACATGTGAAATAAAAATTTAAATATATACTAGAGCTTTGATATATATACATTATCACTTAAATGGAGTTGATTTCATTTTTTGAAAATGGCAAGGTTCCCAACCAATAAAGACACATTTGAACTTGGTTTTAAATTGTGATTTATGTAAGTAACATCTCAGTTTAGAACCCCCAATTTTTGTGTGTCTTTAATTCATACTTATCTTGAAATACAAGGGATGAAATATTGCTTTGCACTGACTCAAAGTATTGACTAACTAAATCAAAAATCTCTAATATGTAGATTAGGGTTTAACTAAAAGAGCTAGAAGCTCTATTCTCTTTAAGAAACTGATCTCTAAGTCGATTAGCTTCTTAGATCTCCCTGTAGATATTCACCTCAGTCCTTCAGTGGACCATAATGTTATCGTCAGTCAAGAATATGCTCTCCAACTAAACTCACACCTCCAAGAATTCACCAAGTTTTCGACAGAGAAGATAAGCTCCAGAGGATGAACATCTGGAAGGAGAATGCTACTGCACTAGCATCCCTTCACTCTCCTACAATCACTCCTGAATCGAACTGCCAAAATATATTGTACTACAGTCATTTAATGTTCCCCTTTCCCTTTAGATTTCTTGCTCATATATCAACAAAAAACCCATTTGCCTGATTTACATGAGCATCTGTGAAAGTCTGACCTCTTCAAAGGTTTTATGAAATATTAGCTATAAACATAAACACTTAGAAATAACAGCATTTCCCAGTCCTCCTTAGAGTTGTTATTGCCATATGATTTAATTCTGGCTGGTGGGATATAAGTAAAAATACTCTGTGTATATGAAAAGTGTTCCTAAAGGTGATGATAGGGGAGGAGGGTTATCCTTCCTTCATTTTTTCCTTCTTCATGCTGGCCAAAATACTGTTATTATGGGTGAAGTTTTTGCCAGGAGTCATGTGCTCACAATAACAGAATACCAAGATAGAAAAAGCTGAGATTTTTATGTGAGATAGAAGGAAACATCTATCTCAAGTTACTGTAATGTTAGGTTGTCTGAAACTCATACGTGAAATTGGACCTGAAAAACATACTTCTGTATTCCCAATACCAACACGTACTGATTTCTCAGTAAACATTTGTCAAGTGAATAATGCTATAATACTTCATTGTGTTACCAAATTGTGCCTTTTTTAGGGAGCTGCTGACTGAAAATTCTTACTTATAATTTCACTCTTTTTTCACTTTCTTATTATCTGTTTGCATGTAGAGAAGACATCCTACTCCCAGAGAACAGTTAGATAATAAATAGAGTTGATCACTGTTTCCTGATACAGACCCTCAGTAGTTTTATCTGGAACAGGTCATTATTGAAGGAGAAAATGCCCAGATATAAGGAAGACATTTATCTTACCACAACAGCATAGTTAGCGTCTAGAGTATACATTTATAGCTCATGTTCTTATTCCTACAATTATCATTAGAACTATTCCCAAGACTTCCCATATACTTAATGCATTAAAACTAGCTATAAAACAGCCATACATATAGGTCATTCTTGGTTGAAAGTAGGTATATGATAAGTTATTTTGAAAGAATGACCTTATGAATGTCCAGGAGAGTATCCACCTTCCCATGTTTTATATACAAATCCAGAAGAGACTCTCAAACCCTGCCAATGCTGGCATTAACAATCTGTCCCTAATAAAAATGTTTTCCACATTGGGGCTGGGAGGGTTGAGAACCACTTCTTAGCCTTCTACAGGTATTCAAAGGAGACATCAATCTACCAAGAAAAGTATGCAAAATTCATTACTGTATACATTTCGAATGCAAAGAAAACAAACCTCAAGGGCCACATGCCATATAAATTACAGTGATAACACTTGATATGTAAGAAATAAGTGACCTTAGATGAATTTAGCTATCCAAGGAAAGTTTACAGAGGCACAATGTAAAAAGGCAATACCAACACAAAAATCTCTTAGAATTTTGTTTTTTATTATGTTAAGACACGGCTGCTTGTTTATTTTAAAAAGAGATAAAACAAGGACAGTGTCCTGAACAACTAAACCAAAAAAAAAAAAAAAAAAAAAATGACCTCAGCACTGTAAGACAATTTACAAGTACTAAAACAAAAGGCCAACCAAGTTTTGGCCTCTAATGAATGGAATGTTCTTGGCTGTTTAGAGATAGGATTTTTGACTACTTTGTTTCTGTTTTCCTTCTGCTTCCCCAGGCAAGTTAAAGCCACATAAGCTCTTTAAGCATCTGGCAAGCAGGTTTCCTGAACTGATTTATCTGGATTTAGTATCACTTCATGAATTGGTCAATGGGAGTATTCACACACAACTCCAAAGTGCCATCAGAATAGCCCAATACCTCCTTGAGAATGTCAAGAAAACTGCTCTTTGCATTATTTTAACTTTAGGAATTGCAGCTTACCTTCCTGGAGGTTAGAAAAAAAAAAAAGACTTGAATGAATCCACTCAAAAATAGAGATCCTATAAACAGATCTTATACCAAAACTTAAGATTTCAAGCTAAGTGCTTTTACTAATTGTCCCTTACTTTGGGAAGATGCTGATATTTAGGCCATGTTTCCTTAACTTGTAAAATTCATATTTTATTTGAACTTATAGAACTTATGAAATGAAGCTAATATTGAATAAAATTACAAAATAGCCAAGAAATAAAAGAGTTCATTTTGACACATGAGCCTCTTCTAAAGAAGTTCATGATAGAGCTGTAACAGGAGATGCCGTTAGAAAAATAATCATTCAAAGCACAGCATGATTTTTTAGAGTTTGAGAATGTCCCCTTTTCTTTTCCTAGTTCCTTTCTCCTATAGTTGTCATAGGGATGAAGGCTCCAAAGCTCAAAAGAGAGTCTTTCTGACTTCTGAGTTGAGCTAGATTTTTGGCCTTATTTTTTCCCTATACAATGTTTGCCTTTGGTGCTGATGATTCAGAAGGTGGCTCTGTTCTTGGTGCTCAGGTGTTTTTGTTTTTGTTTTTATTTTAATCTCTGCTTATATGAGGCCCTTTTGCTCATTCATGTAACAGAACGTATTGAGTACCTCTTATGTGACAGGTACATCTTAGGGTCACATACTCTCCTATAGATTCCTTTCTAGTAATATCTAGCACTATGTTAATATGAAACAGGTGAGAGAGGGGAGGGACTGAATTGGCTCGCACAATTATAGAAGCTGAGAAGTCCCCAAATCTGCAGTTGGCAATTTGGAGACCCAGGAGAGCTGCTAATGTGAGTTACAGTTTGAGGAGAGGAGAAGACCAAAGTCCCAGCTCAAACAGTCAGGCAGGCAAAGCTCCCTCTTACTCAGCCTTTTTGTTTTATTTTAGTCTTCATTTGTTCTATGTAGATGCTCAGTTTAGGTCATCCATCAGTTGATTGGATGAGGCCACCCACATTAGGGAGGGCAATCTGCTTTACTCAGTCTACTGATTCAAATGTTAATCTCATTCAGAAACACCCTCACAGACATACCCAGAATAATATCGGGCAAATATCACAGCATACTATGGCCCAGTCAAGTTGACACATAAAATTAATCATCCCACGTGGCCTAATTGGACATATACAATGAGAATGCAGTTAACTCAATTAACATAATACACTTAGATAGAATTTAAATCCATATACAACGAGAATGCAGTTAACTCAGTTAACATAATACACTTAGATAGAATTTAAATCTAACAAAAAGACAGCTTTATCAAAAATTGCCACCCTGGTTGACTAGAGTGACTAAAATTCCATCATCATGTATTTGTTCCACTGTATTACACATCATCTGTGGTTTTAAATATCTAAATGCCTCTGGATCACAGATATCTCTGGGAAATAGATTTCACTCTCAAAATCACTCTCCCCATTGCCAGTTGCAAACAGTAATAATAATAACACTTATTAGATGGCAAGCACTACGATAAGTGTTTTGATGTACCATTTGATTGAACACATTATAATCCAGTGCAATGAAGTAGGCACCATCAGCGTTACCATTTTAGAGACAAAGAAACCGAAGCTTAGCAATATTGAGTAACTTATCCAAGTTTACATGGCAAATAGGTGATACAGCTGAGATTTAAATCCAGGGTTATTTGGTCCCAAGGCTGTAGTTCTTAACCACAATTCTGTACTAATCCTTTTATAAATTAGTTATGTGGAAAAACACATTTCCCCTGTCTCACACCAGTGAGACAGGTTGTGAATTGAGGGGCATTCCCAAGTAACAACAGATATAAATGGCATTAAATGCAACTGCTATGATAGTGGGAATATAATTGAAAAGAAAGAACCATTAGGTCAAAAAATGTTTCTTGGTTGTGTGACTTTGGGAAATTTACTGAACATCACTGATCTTCATTTGTTTTTATATGTAAAATGGATAATTATCTCCTTTATCTAAAGTATAATTTCCTATAATCTAATTAAGTGATATACTAAAACTAGCTAGTACTGATGCTATTACTAGGATAAAATTTGTAAGTCAACAGCAGAATAACATGATGATTTGTTTACAGGAACATAAACATGATTTACATACTTCTATTTGTATTGGAAACCAGGGTGGAAATAGATCAGAAGAAAAGAGAAATGGTAGAAGCTATATAGACAGTGTTTAGGAGACAGTGAGAAAATTAGCCTTCCTGGTGGTAGAAAGGTTTTCCATAGAGAGAAATGAGAGATAATGTGGGAAAAGGTAGTAAGGGACACATAGCCTATAACTGGTAAGGTAAAGTATTTGGTTTCTTCCCATTAAGTTATGGGGTTCCTCAAAAGTTTCTGAACATGGAATGGGATGTAAAACTGAGAATTTTAATATCATAGTGATATGCAGATTGATTATAGAAATGATAGTATAAGGTTCAGACAGGAGTTGAGAAATCCGAGTGAGAACGACAGCCCTGAGATTAGAAAGTAAGAAATCAATCTGAAAAACAGAGGGTAGGAAAGATTAACAGAGAATTGAGAGTGATCAGATGTGGAGGAAAAGTTTCAAGTTTTTAAGCTTAGATAACTGATGACTAATGATTGTTATTAGTAGAAATTATGAGAACAGTTTGTGCTGGTTAGATAGAGAAAGATAATAAATCCTAAATTTGAGGCAGAGGTGGGAACACTGATTGGAAATGTCCAATGTGATGGTGAAAAGTTGGAAGTGGAACTTGAAAGGGAAATTACAACAGTGTTTTCTTGTTAACCATGTGGGGGTGACCCTTGGGGCAAAGGAAATGAATCTGTTGAGAAAAGACAATTAGAGAGATCAGAATACAAAAATCTAGACATGGTTAAACACACTTCCTCTTCTATGTTGCAAATGGTTAAATTTTTTTGAAATGAGGGAAAATGGTATTCCTAGATGAAAAGGATCAATCAATTAAAAATCTTTTCTGCTACCACAGGTTACTCCTTCAAATGCAAGTAATGCATTTATTTCAATATATTACAAAGACAGTTGACCTTTTAATATAGAAGTCAATGGTATATCAGGACATTAGTTTCAGAGGATTGCTCATTCTCTCTTAAAAATAATATTATTATTTTCTCAAATACAATAGATAGTATCATTAAAATGTGCAAAATTAAAGGTTTCAAAACTATCCAATAAAAAGCATCATCTTTCTTTATTTGAAAATATGGGAGTAGCTTTCTGCTGCAGACTGCAGTGAAGTGAAGGTTGATCCTAAGTACTAGAGGAAGACACTGGAACTCACCAAAAATGATACCCCACATTCAAAGATGACAAAGACGCAATGAGATGGTAGGAAGGGCGCAATCACAATAAAATCAAATCCCATAACTGCTGGGTGGGTGACTCACAAACTGGAGAACAATTATACCACAGAAGTCCACCCACTGGAGTGAAGGTCCTAAGCCCCAAGTTAGGCTTCCCAACCTGGGGGTGCAGCAATAGGAGGAGGAATTCTCAGAGAATCAGACTTTGAAGACTAGTGGGGTTTGACTGCAGGTCTTTGATAGGACTGGGGGAAACAGAGACTCCACTCTTGGAGGGCACACACAAAGTAGTGTGCACACCAGGACCCAGGAGGAAGGAGCACTGACCCCATAGGAGACTGAACCAGACCTACCTGCTAGTGTTGGAGGGTCTCCTGCAGAGGCAGGGGGTGGCTGTGCATCATGGCGGGGACAAGGACACTGGCAGCAGAAATTCTGGGAAGTACTCCTTGGTGTGAGCTCTCCCAGAGTCTGCCATTAGCCCCGCTAAAAAGCCTATAGCTTCCAGTGCTGGGTTGCCTCAGGCCAAACAATGAACAGGGAGGGAATTCAGCCCCACTCATCAGCAGACAAGGGGATTATGTTTTACTGAGCTCTGCCCACCAGAGCAACACCCAGCTCTACCCACCACCAGTCCCTCCCATCAGGAAGCCTGCACAAACCTCTTAGATAGCCTCATGCACCAGGGCAGACAGCAGAAGCAAGAAGAACTACAATCCTGCAGCCTGTGGAAGGAAAACCACATTCACAGACAGACAGACAAAGCGAAAAGGTAGAGGATTATGTGCCAGATGAGGAACAAGATAAAACCTGAGAAGCACAACTAAATGAAGTGGAGATAGGCAACCTTCCAGAAAAAGAATTCAGAATAATGATAGTGAAGACGATGCAGGACCTCAGAAAAAGAATGGAGGCAAAGTCTGAGAAGATGCAAGAAATGTTTAACACAGACATAGAAGAATTAAAGAAGAAACAAACAGAGATGAACAGAACAATAACTAAAATGAAAAATACACTAGAAGGAATCAATAGCAGAATAACTGAATCAGAAGAATGGATAAGGGACCTGGAAGACAGAATGGTGGAATTCACTGCCATGGAACAGACTAAAGAAAAAGAAGGAAAAGAAATAAAGACACTCTAAGAGACCACTGGGACAACATTAAACGTACCAACATTCTCATTATAGGGGTCCCAAAAGGAGAAGAGAGAGAGAGGATCCGAGAAATATTTGAGGAGATTATAGTAAAAAACTTCCTTAACATGGGAAAGGAAATAGCCACCCAAGTCCAGGAAGCACAGAGAGTCCCAGGCAGGATAAACCCAAGGAGAAACACACTGAGACATACAGTAATCAAACTGACAAATTAAAGACAAAGAAAAATTATTAAGAGCAACAGGGAAAAACGACAAATAACATAGAAGGGAACTCCCATAAGGTTAACAGCTGATATCTCAGCAGAAACTCTACAAGGCAGAAGGGAGTGGCACAATATATTTAAAGTGATGAAAGGGAAGAACCTACAGCCAAGATTACTCTGCCCAGCAAGAATCTCATTCAGATTCTATGAGAAATCAAAAGCTTTACAGACAAGCAAAAGCTAAGAGAAATCAGCACCACCAAACCAGCTCTACAACAAATGCTAGAGGAACTTCACTAAGCGGGAGACACAAGAGAAGAAAAAGAACCACAAAAACAAACGCAAAACAATTAAGAATATGGTATTAGAAACATACATATTGATAATTACCTTAAATGTGAATGGATTAAATGCTCCAACAAAAGACACAGGCTTGCTGAATGGATACAAAAACAAGACCCGTATATATGCTGTCTACAAGAGACCCACTTCAGACCTAGGGACACATACAGACTGAAAGTGAGGGGATAGAAAAAGATATTCCATGCAAAAGGAAATCAAAAGAAAGCTGGAGTTGTAATACTCATATCAGATAAAATAGACTTTAAAATAAAGAATGTTATAAGAGACAAGGAAGGACACTACAAAATGATCAAGAGATCACTCCAAGAAGAAGATATAACAATTAAATATACATATGCACCCAACATAGGAGCACCTCAATACATAAGGCAAATGATAACAGCTATAAAAGAGGAAACTGACAGTAACACAATAATAGTGGGGGGCTTTTAACACCTCACTTACACCAATGGACAGAACATCCAAACAGAAAATTAATAAGGAAACACAAGCTTTAAATGATACAATAGACCAGGTAGATTTAATTGATATTTATAGGACATTCTATCCAAAAACAGCAAATTACACTTTCTTCTCGAGTGTGCACAGAACATTCTCCAGGACAGGTCACATTCTGGGTCACAAATCAAGCCTCAGTAAAATTAAGAAAATTAAAATCATATCAAGCATGAAAGCATATCAAGGTCTTTTCTGACCACAATGCTATGAGATTAGAAATCAATTACAGGTAAAAAAATGTAAAAAACACAAACACACGGGGGCTAAACAACACATCACTCAATAACCAAGAGATCACTGAAGAAATCAAAGAGGAAATCAAAAAATACCTAGAGACAAATGACAATGAAAACATGACGATCCAAAACCTATGGGATGCAGCAAAAGCAGTTCTAAGAGGGAAGCTTATAGCAATACAATCCTACCTTAAGAAAAAGGAAAAATTTCAAATAAACAACCTAACCTTAAAAGTAAAAGAACTAGAGAAAGAAGAACAAACAAAACCCAAAGTTAGTAAAAGGAAAGAAATCATAAATATCAGAGCAGAAATAAATGAAATAGAAACAAAGAAAACAATAGCAAAGATCAATAAAATTAAAAGCTGGTTCTTTGAGAAAAACAAAATTGATGAACCTTTAGCCAGACTCATCATGAAAAAGAGTTGAATTTTATTGAATTTTATCAAATCAATAAAATTAGAAATGAAAAAGGAGACCTTACAATGGACACCGCAGAAATACAAAGCATCATAAGAGACTACTACAAGAAACTCTATGCCAATAAAATGGAGAACCTGGAAGAAATGGACCAATTCTTAGAAAGGTATAATCTTCCAAGACTGAACCAGGAAGAAATAGAAAATATGAACAAATCAATCACAAGTAATGAAATTGAAACTGTGATTAAAAATATTCCAACAAACAAAACTTCAAGACCAGATGGCTTCACAGGTGAATTCTATCAAACATTTAGAGACGAGCTAACACCCATCCTTCTCAAACTCTTGCAAAAAAGTGCAGAGGAAGGAACACTCCAAAACTCATTCTATGAGGCCACCACCACCCTGATACCAAAACCAGACAAAAATACTACAATAAAAGAAAATTACACACCAATATCACTGATGAATATAGATGCAAAGATCCTCAACAAAATACTGACAAACAGAATCCAACCACACATTAAAAGGACCATACACTATGATCAACTGGGATTTATCCCAGCGATGCAAGGATTCTTCAACATAAGCAAATCAATCAATGTGATACACCATATTAACAAACTGAAGAATAAAAACAATATGATCATCTCAGTAGATGCAGAAAAAGCCTTTGACAAAATTCAACACCATTTATGATAAAAACTCTCCAGAAAGTGGGCACAGAGGGAACCTACCTCAACATAATAAAGCCCATATATGACAAATCCACAGCCAACACTGTTCTCAATGGTGAAAAACTGAAAGCATTTCCTCTAAGATCAGGAACAAGACAAGGATGTCCACTTCTGCCACTATTATTCAACATAGTTTTGAAGTCCTAGCCATGGCAATCAGAGAAAAAGAAATAAAGGAATACAAACTGGAAAAGAAGAAGTAAAACTGTCACTGTTTGCAGATGACATGATACTATACATAGAAAATCCTAAAGGTGCCACCAGAAAATTACTAGAGGTAATCAATGATATTGGAAAAGTTGCAGGATACAAAATTAATGCACAGAAATCATTTGCATTCCTATACAGTAACAATGAAAGATCAGAAAGAGAAATTGAGGAAACACTCCCATTTACCATTGCAACTAAAAGAATAAAATACCTAGGAATAAACCTACCTAAGCAGGTAAAAGACCTCTACTCAGAAACCTATAAGACACTGATGAAAGAAATCAAAGATGACACAAACAGATGGAGAGATATACCATGTTCTTGGATTGGAAGAATCAATACTGTGAAAATGACTATACTACCCAAGCAATCTACAGATTCAATGCAATCCCTATCAAATTACCAATGCTGTTTTTTATATAACTAGAACAAAAAATCTTAAAATTTCTATGGATACACAAAAGACCCCAAATAGCCAAAACAATCGTGAGGAAAAAAAACAGAGCTGGAGGAATCAGACTCCCTGACTTCAGACCATACTACCAAGCTACAGTAATCCAGACAATATGGTACTGGCATGAAAACAAAACTATAGATCAATGGAACAAGATAGAAAGCCCAGGGATAAACCCACGAACCTATGGTCAACTAATCTATGACAAAGGAGGCAAGGATATACAATGGAGTAAAGACAGTCTCTTCAATAAGTGGTGCTGTGAAAACTGGACAGCTACATGTAAAAGAATGAAATTAGAACACTCCCTAACACCATACACAAAAATAAACTCAAAATGGATTAAAGACCTAAATGTAAGACTGGACACTATAAAACTCTTAGAGGAAAACATAGGAAGAACACTCTGAAATAAATCACAGTATGATCTTTTTTGACCCATCTCCTAGCGTAATGGAAATAAAAACAAAAATAAACAAATGGGACCTAATGAAACTTAAAAGCTTTTGCACAGCAAAGGAAACTATAAACAAGACGAAAAGACAACCCTCAGAATGGGAGAAAATATTTTCAAATGAATCAACGTACAAAGGATTAATCTCCAAAATATACAAGTAGCTCATGCAGCTCAATATTAAAAAAACAAAAACACAATCAAAAAAATGGGCAGAAGACCTAAATAGACATTTCTCCAAAGAAGACATACAGATAGTCAAGAGGCACATGAAAACCTGCTCAACATCACTAATTATTAGAGAAATGCAAATCAAAATTACAATGAAGTATCACCTCACACCAGTTAGAATGGGCATCACAAAATCTACAAACAGGAAATGCTGGAGAGGGTGTGGAGAAAAGGGAACCCTCTTGCACTGTTGGTGGGAATGTAAATTGATATAGCCACTATGGAGAACAGTATGGAGGTTCCTTAAAAAACTAAAAATAGAATTACCATATAACCCAGCAATCCCACTATTGGGCATATACCCAGAGAAAACCATAATTCCAAAAGACACATGCATCCCAATGTTCATTGCAGCACTATTTACAATAGCCAGGTCATGGAAGCAACCTAAGTGTCCATCGACAGACGAATGGATAAAGAAGATGTGGTACATGTATACAATGGAATATTACTCAGCCATAAAAAGGAATGAAACTGGGTCATTTGTAGAGACGTGGATGGACCTAGAGACTGTCATACAGAGTGTAGGAAGTCAGAAAGAGAAAATATCGTATATTAATGCATATATGTGGAATCTAGAAAAATGGTACAGATGAACCAGTTTGTAATGCAGAAATAGAGACACAAATGTAGAGAAGAAACGTATGGACACCAAGAGAAGAAAGCGGCGGGTGGGGTGTGGTGGGCAGGTGGAGATTGGAATTGACATATATACACTAATATGTATAAAATGGACAACTAATAAGAATCTGTGTGAAAAATAAATAAAATTTAAAATAGAATAAAATTAAATAAAATAAACAATTTGAAAAATCAAAAACTAAAATAAAATATGGGAGCAGTTTTAATGTTAATGTATCCTCCCCCATGACGTCTTTCACCCTATTTTAAACAAATCAAGGAACTAGTTAAGGAATGGTCACTGAAAATATACTGGAAAATCACACCATTTATTATTTCTTTTTACTGTGATTATCTTTTTTCTACGTATATCTCAAGTAGCCCAATATGACTATCCATTATTTTCAAGGCAAGAAAACAATTTTTTCTAGGATGACTTTGTAAATGACTAAACAATTTTGGAGCTAAGAAGCGCAGCTCATATTACATTATTGGGGACTACGAGTTCAAGAGTATATATTTAACTTTTAGATGAAAAAAATAAAACATTGTTCTTCAAAATGGAGTCAACAAATGAATCAGACAAACCTGAGGGTTTTACTATTCTCAAGAAGAAAGTAGGAGCAAAATGTTTAGGCACAAATGAAGATTTAGCATGTGCCTATGATATTTCATATTAAACCATTAGTCTACCAGAGCACAATAGCATCCAGAAAGTGCACTCTAGATTTGGGCAAAGGAATAAGCTGTTCACTTTTAGTGGTCTGCACCTAATTAGAGTTTGCCAAATTTAGGCCACACCTCCATGGTATTTGTTTGGGGTCCTACATATTTGAGAGTTTCTATTAATTTAACAAACATGGATTGGCCACATTTTTATGCAAAGCCCAAGTGAAGTTGTAGTATGCAAAGATAATGTACAAATACCTCTTGAGGTATGACAGGGGGAAAAGATAAGTATGGACTAAGAATGCTATTCATATCCAGTGACTTTCCAGATCCTTCCCAACCAACTTTGCATTAAGGCAATCTTCAATTAGAACTGAGTAAGACGGTTAATGTATTCACCAGACTCTAAGTGACTCCTCCTCACAGGATAAAGCAGTCCGAGAAGAAAACTGACCACACTTCCCATGGCACTCTGTAAAGGGGTTAGAGTCATATGGCAGGAGCTTAGACCTTGGAAATGTCTAAGTAGAGGGTGAGTAGTTCATGGGATTAGGAAATGGGGCAAGGTGGGAGTTCTAATGATATAAACTAAATAACATCATAGCAGTAAGAGATATGTGTGTGTCCACTGGGGTAAACAATTATAGCAATTAGCAACTTGCAAATACTTTCTGTAAGGTTTGTTTTTTTAAATTAAGGTTGGTATCTTGACAATATTGGGTCTTCTGATGCACACACATAGAACATCTCTCCATTTATTTATTTCTTCTTTGATTTCACTCATCAGGGCTTTGTAGTTTTCCTGATGTAAATCTTACACATATTTTGTTAAATTTATACCTAAGCATTAAAAAATTTTTTTGGTGCTAATGTAAAACGTGTTATGTTTTTAATTTCAAATTCCACTTGTTCATTGCTGGTATATAGGAAAGTAATTGACTTTTGTATATTAATCTTTTATCCTGCAAACTTGCTGTAATAACTTATTAACTCCATGATTTATTTTTGTTTTTTTTTTGTTTTGTTTTGTTTTTTTTACATCTTTATTGGAGTATAGTGGCTTTACAATGGTGTGTTAGTTTCTGCTTTATAACAAAGTGAATCAGTTATACATATACATATGTTCCCATATCTCTTCCCTCTTGCGTCTCCCTCCCTCTTGTTTTTGTTTTTTATTGATTTTTTTGAGATTTTTCAACATAGAGATCATGTCATCTGTGAACAAAGTAAGTTTCATGTCTTCCTTCCCAATCTGTATACCTTTTATTTCCTTTCCTTGTCTTGTGGCATTAGTTAGAACTTTCAATGTCAAACAAGCTCTTCAGTCCTGTCATACTCTAATTTTCAGAGTTACAAACTGCTTGAAGTCCACAGGATATCATACTGGTGCATTACATTGATGATATCCTGTTGTACTTGTACAAACTTGATGAGAAGTACGTAGCAACTACTTTAGAAACCTTGGTAAGATAAATGAGTGCCAGAGATAGGCCAGAATTATGGCTTCCTGGTTTATTTTTAAATTAATTTCAAATTATCTGTAGTTGCAACTTAATGATTTGTTTCCAATAGCCCTGTGTAGGAACTAGCAGATAGTAACTGTCAAATGAATGCAATGATCTCTATAGCACTGTCTCTATTCCCTTGGCTTGAATTACCTTCCCATTGAACTAACTTAACTCACAGGAAGTCTCACAGGAAAACCCAAAAATTCTGAGCCATTTGGATCCAGATAATTTTCTGTGCATATAAAATCATTTTTTGAAAGAATGTAACAATAGTATATTTATTTTTAGCTCCAAACTGAGATTTTGAGAAAAGTTAGAAATATCTCTAGCTTAAGCCTTAATTTTTTTAAACTTCAGGCATTTCATCCATAGCTGTTATTTATTTGACTTTGACTGAAAAGGTGATAAAGATTTCAATCTCAGGTTATAATAGATCGATATTTTAAAGCTGAAAAATGTACCATCACATACTGCAAGGTACAGCCATAATGTAATAAGGCTGTTACTTTAACAAACTATCCAAATATTATACATTCATTGGAGTGGTGACCTTTTCAAGCTCTTCACCTTCAGAAAGTGTCTTTGACTGCAGTGTTGTTGTTCTTTAACACTCTAAAATCATTCCATTCTTCATTGATATAATCCTTTAAATTATGGGACCACCTGCTTTTATAAAACAATTAAAAAATCACGTTGAACAGTTACAGAGCACCAAATTCCTTCCTAAATGCTAAGAAAACAAGGTCAATAATATATATTTAAGCATTTGCTTAGTCCCAGTAACTTACTAGATGCTCATCTGTCTATTCAAAATGTAAAAATCCTTGAGCAAAGAGCTACCCAACAGTAGCTGTTATTTCTTAGTATGTCTGGCAGGACCTAGCCTCATCCCTTGGATACAGTAACTAAACAATCTTATCAGTTTGAAACTAGCAACACTAAGATAACAAAAGGGGTGAGATTTCCTTATAAATAGTGAGCGGATACTTTTAGAAAACACTTAAGTGCTATTTTATAAAGAAATAATTCCTTGTGACAATGTTCCTCATAGCTGAGTTTCTTTTAGCCATGTTTTTGCCAGGCCTTTGATAAAGCTACTAGTATTGAAGCTTTGGATAAACAATTTACTATTGCCAATAAGCCTTTTAAATTGGCATATTCTTGAACTCCATTAAAAAGATACATGCAAAAAAATACATTTTTATGGCACTATAAATTTTATATCATCATCCCAAAGGATAGTCCTGGACATTGATATTGATGGCCAAAATATAAAAGGTGGATTATAACTTTAGTTAAATTCTAATACCTTAGTTTCAATGTTTCCTTTCCCTCATTTTTATTTAGTGGCTTGAGCACTGACTTTCCAGTAATGTTCCTTATTCATACACCAGCAAAATAAAATCATCTATGAGATTTCAGATATATTAAATGGTTGTAACCAATGATCCACGAAAAAGTAAAGGCAAAATATAGTATCACGTAAAAATAACATCACAGAATCATTTATATTTTTAGCTATAGGTACTTAGTTTTTACTGATTACAAATAAAACTACTAACTTTAAATAGTGTTGAGTTTTGTTGATGTTATGAACAGTTTTCATTACTTTAGAGTAAATATCCAGGAGTAGTAATGCTGAATTATACAATAAAAGTATGTTTAGTTTCATAAGAAACTGCTCCAACTTTTTCCAGAGTGGCTATATAGTCAAAAAGTTTCTTTCTTTTGGGACTACCCTGTTTTTAGTCCTCTGGCCAGAGAGACTGGGCTTTTCTTGGGGCTGCTTTGTTTTGTTTTAGTCTATGCTCATTGACATTTCTGAATTGCAAGTTACTTTATTACCCAGGCCAGGACGTATATATCCTTCCTTAGGTGGTCTTCACTGGGGCATCCTTATCCAGTCCACCTTCTCCTTTTCCCCTATTAGAGTCTTCTGAGAGTTGAGTTATATGTTGTGTTCAGATGAAGTTTTAGTTGTAATTAGTGGAAGAGATCTGGTGGAATGTGCTTACTCCATCTTGACTAGAGCTAAAATCATCAGCTAAGACCATTTATATTTAATTACCATGCATCATGAGAAAATTCATGTATTTTAGAAAGTCAATCCTGTCATGTTGAAGCAAATCGGTTTTAGCTACTCTATACCTCAGTTTCCTCCACGTGAACATATGTGTCCCAACATCTCACATTATAGGAAGATTCTACATTACCAGCTCTGAGCACTACACGAGTGTATCAAGGGCAGAGGAGAATTCACTTTAAGAATGAAAACAAACTTCCACATGGCTGTCTTTTTTCAGCTCTATGCAAATTCACAATTTAAAATTCCATTTAATTGAACTGAGAAAGTGCCAGCCTCTCCACCCACATGCCCAAAAGCCATTCTGCTCACACTTTCTTGTTTGGAGCACTATACTTTTATCCCCTGCTTTGAAGGAACTCACAGGACATCTGTCAAATAACCCCACAGAAGCTTTACACCAGGGTGTTGAAAATATTCTTTAAAAAAAAATCTGTTCCAAAGCCACAACGTTTTAAAATTAGCATCAGTAACTCACAATGGGTTGCTATTAATATCTATTAGTGGAGTTTAATTTGTCAAGTTTTCGTATTGCTCCTAATGACTATATATTATTTGGAAACTAGTAATTCATGCATAATGGATGTACAGTACACTGACCTCTTTTATAACTATAAGTTATCTGCTGTTTTTTAATAAGGTAATTATTGACACAATTACTAATATGTGTATATATATAATATACACAGTGCTATTTACTTTACTTATTACTTGAGAAATGAAAAAAAGACATTTGCTTGGGACTCTTAAAAGACATTAATATCATCTAAAGAAAAAATATACCTAAATAAAACGTAATGTTTTATCTAGATAAAATACAAACAAATTGAAATCATCTCATACTTTTAAATGTGTGCTTGCATTTGTCTTTATTTTACCTGAGTCATACATCATTATTCAAATGTTAAAGCAACATGAAGGATAAGAGATGGTTTGGCTTTTCAAGAGCTGAGAAAAATATACTTCTTTGGGAACAATAGAGAATAGAATTGGTTGAGGATATACTAGTTGGTTATATGATATTCCTTTCCTAGTGCTTATTCCAATGCAATATTATAGCTTTTAGGAGTAAAAGAAGATATGAAAGATCCCATGAAACCCATGCTGTAAATCCCATGCTCTAAATATGTCAATCTACTAATATGCAGTTATATGTTTGCTTGTTTGAAGCCATAGTAAAGCCAACTTGTATTTGAGGTTAAACTCTATAGAAGATCATGTTTTCATTTTTATTTTATATGACAATTATTATGTAATATGTCAAATTTCTTCTCCAGTTAGTTTCATACAATATAGCAAAGCAGAAGAGTGAAGATTTGGTCCAGTATAAAAGGAATATCTGTGATATCCCAACTGATTTCAATGGATATTTAGCAAGAAAATTTCTGTATATGACTTTGAAAGTTTTTTCTCTCTTTGAAAGGACAGCTATTAATACTATGGAGCTAGAAACAGAGACTTTAGAAGCTCATCCATCACTTTGACATTTTTCTTTGTGAAATAAAAGAGCATTGCATGCATGCACACACATACACATATTTACACACAAACTGTAGGTAAATTTTCACTCATGAAAACAACAACGTATGGTAAATGATCCACTTTCTAATTAGCAAAACACACAATTAACAACTACCTTTCCTCTGTATGGTAAAATGTGACTTACATCAGTATTAGCTAAAGCCTAACCATTATGATCTTGAGTCAATGATAGAGCAAATCATCCTATGGATAAGTATAAATAAAACAATAATTATGCAGTAATGATAAAGCTGATTACTATTATTTTTGGTTCTCTGCCTTCACGGTACTTAAAAGTATTGTACTTTCAAGGATGCCTGATTCTTGTAAGTATGGTCATATGCCTTGTTTTGACTAATGGGATTAAAGTGAAAGTGGCAAGTGTTGCTTCTAGGTGAAAGCATTCAATTGCTGGTGTTAGACTTTTCTTCCTTTACCTCTGCAATCTTGAAAGCATATGTTAATATGGAGGGCAATACTAAATGACCACATAGACAGCTGACTTAGCAAGTCACTTAAGCTTGTAAAGGACTCTGTGTGAGGCAAAAATAAGCCTTTATTATTTTTATGTCACTGAGCTTTTTGGAGTTTCTTGTTACTAAAACACAACCTATCCTATCCTGAAGAAGCCCACTGGTACTGTGGAAATAAGAGGATTAACATTTATTGAGTGAGCCTAGGACTGTGTAAGAAGCTTTTGAAAGATTAGTCAATTACTCTTCATAATAATCCATATAGGGTTGCTATTATTATTCCTGTTTTACAAATGAATTCTCAATACAACTTTATCACATGCCCTTAATTGCTGTGGCACAGTCCTCAACTCCATTTCTGATGAGTTCCATTGATGGAGTAGATGGTACAGTTTCATACTTTGCAATACAAATCAATTTCCTACATAATCAAGGACCATCCTTGTTCCCTGTGAATCTCTATCAGTCTGCTCTAAATGTGCAAAGGAGTGAGTTATCCTAAGAGAAATGCATAAGAGATGTCTATATCCCACCCTCATATGTTTTGTTTTTATATGGAGTGTAAATGATTCACAAAAACGAACATATCCAAGTAAATCACACTTCTTTGATGTGTCCACTAAGTTCACATATTCAACTCATATTTATGGACAGGGCAATATATTAAATTGGTTTGGCACTGAACTCTAGGCTCAGAACAGCTGTTACTAATCCAGACTGTCACTTAACCAGTTTTATGACATCAGTTTTATGACACAGAAGCTTTCTATCTTCTCTATGCTCTGGTTTCTTCACTTAAGAGTGTGACAGTGCATAAAGTTTATGGGAGGATTCAATAAGGTAATCAATATGAAAAGCTTAAAACACAGATTGACATGTAATAGTCAATATATATTAAATATTGTTATATATAATGTGAACAGAAAATAAAAATGGCATAATGTTATAATTATTTTTAAGTACTTATACTATGCTAACACTATACCAGGTACTTTTCCTAAATTACGCCATTACGTTTTCATGATAACTCTGAGGGCTCATTGCTCTTAAACTCATTTCATAGACGAAGCAACTCACATTTCAAGATGTAAATAAGGATTTTAACCCTGCTTTAGTTGGCTTGTTCTCATCTCAGAGTCTACGTTTTACACTATAGCAATCTCAAGACTAGTAACCATGATGTATAAAAGACCAATGAGATATAGGCCCAAGGTCTCAAGAATACTAATCTGGATATTGTTAAGACAAGAAGGAAGAATACTACAATGCATGATGTGTTATAAGATATGTACAAGTGAAGCACTGTGAGAGTTTTGAGGAATGAGCTTGCTTCTGACGGAAGCAGATGGTCACATGGAGAAGAAGTTTGGAATTTTAGCAAGCTTAGAAGGATAGGTAGAATTTTGACAAGTACAAAGGATGCAAGAGCATCCCTGTAGAAAGGAACACCAGGAAAAGGGGTCTTGCAAAAAAGTATAGAGCATATTAAAAATAAAGCTAGGAGACTTGAATGTATGAAAGTATTTTCAAAGTAACTACAATTATTCTCAGTAAATGATAGTATAATTCCTATTAGCAACTGAATTTATCTATTTCTGTGTAATCCAGGAACTAGTGGCTTGAAATAACAAATGTTTGTTATTTCACGTTTTCTGCAGGTCAGGAATTTTAGAGAGGCTTAGTTGGGTGGTTTGGGGTAAGGGTCTCTCAGGAGGTTGCTGTCAAGATGTTGGCTGGTACTACATTCTTCTGAAAGCTTGACTGGGACTAGAGGATATACTTCCAGCTGACTCACTCACTTGTTATCAGGATGCCTCAATCTCTTGCCATGTGGACCTCTGCATTGGGCTGCTTGAGTGTCCTGACCACATGGCAGCTAGCTTCCCCCAGAGTGAGTGATTCAAGACAGAGCAAAATGGAAGTCTCAGTGTCTTCTTAGTACCTAACTTTGGAAGTCATATGCTGTCATTTCTTCAAAATTCTGGTGGAGTTTATCGAGATATGAATGCCAAGAAGTGAAGTGTCACTGGGGATATTCCCAAAGCTGGTGACCATAGCCATCCTTTATGCTTAAAATAAATTCATGCACTGTACTTAAGAACACACTATCATAAGAAGTCAAGAAACCAAGTCAGGAATCATACTAAAAAAGTTATCTAACAAGGATATCTATTCTCACAAACTCACCCAATAGCATGAAATTAGAAATATCTAAAGTCTTCTCTTTTATACATAGTCTCCCCATATTTCCTATCTCACCAAAATTTTAAGCATTATAGGTCTTCTGAACCATCATAAAGTTGTGTGAGATGCTACATCTTAGTCCCTTATAACTTTCTCAAAGCAGATTTATTTATTCCTATTTTTTAAAAATAAATGGCACATCTGAAAGTTAGGAGATCACCATGTTTATTGGGTACCAAATTAAACATGAAGGATTGTCAGAATATTCATCTAGGATCAATTTATCAAGACCACTGCTTGAAAGAAAGGAAGAAAAGACAGTGCTGACTCTTGGAACTACCATGTATCTAGAACTTACTCATTAAAATAGCCCAGGTAATGAAGAGGGGCAAAAGTTAAACCTTATTACCTTCCCACAATCTAAAATTTTTGGAAATATAGCAATCTAGTAGCTGTCATTTTATAGATTATTTTCTATCATTGCCAGTCTTAGCTATGTTCTCAAGCCATAGGTATTTCCTACTGTTTTATCTGGCCTCTCGCTTTTATTGGTCCCAAGTTCAATCAAATTAACTGCTGAAAGTGAAACTCTTGAACTAGCTCATGTGCTGAACAATGAACTCAAAACAAGCCTAGGGCAGCAAACGGGATTTTAATTGCTCACTTCTATTTCTCCAGTGCCTTTTTCTCTAGGTGATTGTGCGACAAGAGGCCTCACTGAATTCAGAATTTGTAGGACAAAATACCTAAGCACAATGGTAACCATCCATGCCCTTGATCTTGCTAGCATGTCTTTCCTTAGTCCAGGTAATGCTACTTGACACAGTCTCCTGGAGGTATTAATAGATTATAGACTGCCTTACTTCAGAGGGCTCTTGAAAGGGCAGAGGGGAAAAATAATCACATTATCTTTGCCATTATTAAGCACTTATTGAATGCCACCAGAGGGCTAGACAGTGTATACAAAGTATCCATTTTACACACATTAGGAACATACGCCTTTTACTTTAGAAACGTATTAACACCATTGCTCTTTCTGTCACTTTTACTTTCATTTCCTATAGAATCCTTTTGGGACATCTTAGATAGTAAGAACTCATTTGGATTGTTTTTCTAGAATGACCTTTCATCCTCCTTGTCAGCTTATCCCAGCAGGGAAATATGTCTATTCCCGGAAATGATCTCCCTCCTCAGCCATTTCTATATTGTCAGAGGATCAAGGACTCAATTCATTCACATACAGTTTAATGGAAAAAGTAAAAAGTAACAGAGAAGGACTACTGTTTGCAGCATTCCCTTGTATTTGGCCACTAAAGCTGTTAATATTTCAAAGGAACTATCATGGATCCTGCAGTATACCAGATACTTTTGCATAAAGTACATATTTTATATACACAGTGCCTAGTAAGGTAGGAAAATGTCCCATGTTGCAGATGTTGAACCTGAGATGCACAGAAATTTATAAACTTTCCCAAGGCTATATCAATAGTAAATAGTGGAGGCTGATTTGAACCTCACACTGTCTAGCATAAAATACAGGCCATTTTCAGCTTACTGACATTGAGAGAAATATAGAAAAAAGAAAATTCAACAGCTGATTAAAAAGTTTTCGACCCATAATTCTGGTATTAATTACCATGAATAACTAATGGATGGATAAGATTCAGAGTTTGTAAGCACTAAAATTGGGAGTGTTTATCTCTTTAAGGTATTGTCATTTTAGGTAACTAGCCGAACATTCTAACACGTGGAAAGGAAAAATGATTGTGGGTTCTCTTTCATTGTGATTGGCTTCACTATTAGAGGCTATAGTGCTTATTACTTCAGAATTCTAAACACACATACAAAAAGCCTAATCACTTTTGAAGCTTCTATAACTTTTAAACTATAAAATAACACATTCAATTATTTTTGAGTTTTTTGTTTAAAAGTTTCTAATTTAAAAGACAAAAATAATCATTCCATCATGATAATCATGCTTGCCTTTACATGTTCACTTATTATAATTCTCCCAACATTTTTACAGAGTCAGAATTATAGTATGCATATATTTTTTCATTCTGTTATATTTAGTATTATACTATATCATAAATATATTTCATACAGTTACTAGTTTTTAGAATAATTTACCTATGTAGCTCAAAACATATAACTGAACAGCTTACTAAAATTGATTTTACCATTATTTATTTTACATTTAAATGGTTGTATTTTACAAACAGTATAAATACTGTTGAAATGAGTATCTACTGGCATATAAGATTTTTCTTTCTTTTAAATTGTTTCCTTAGGATACACTTCTAGGACTAGACAAGGGCTAAGAATATATGATATACATGAACATAGTTAATATTGTGTATTTCTGTTTTTAATATGCTCAAAGCAAAACATTTCAAAAGAACCCTGGAAAACACCACCAAGGAAAAAATTAAATTAGCCATGATAGTATATATATACACACACATACACTAAGTTATATAAATATATCTTAGTGTCTTAGAAATAATAAATATTTTACAGTAACATTAAATATTAACCTTTCTCACATTTTAATTAACAACTAGAATAGTCCAAGATATGGATGTATAATCAATTCTCTGCTGTTGGATATTTATGACACTAACACTTTTTGAAAATTGTAAATGTATAATGAATACATACAGACATACATGTTCACCACTTATAATTCTAAAAGGATACAGAACTGAAAAGGGGCAAATTCTTAGAAATAAAATTGTTTCTTTAAAATGTATACCTATATTTAAGATACATAAAAGTCTGCATCTTTGATGACCTCACGTTTTTTACTCTTGATGCAAGGCTTTTGTTTATAATCTTTCTCTGATATTAAAATTACCAATCTTGTTTTCCTTTATTCAATATATTTTGCCCACACTTAAAAAAAATTCTTAAAAAAACCTTAATCTTAAGTAACTTTACTGTAATTAGCACAGTTGGATTTTATTTCTGACCCAATTTGATACTCTTAGTCTTTTAGAAGAACAAATTCATTTTTGTATTGTTACATTGAATACACTAGTTTTATTTTTATCATCCTATTTTGCAGGTTATCTTATTTTATAGTTTTACATTTTTTTGCTTCACCTTTTTCCCCTGCTTTCTATGTTGTGCAACAAAAACTCTGGTTTCTTGTTCTTAAGCTAGTCATTTGAAAGGCCTGCAACCTGCTTTAAATTCTAGTAATAAAGGCCTGTAGATTTAAAGAAAATCATTAGACCAAAATTCTTCTATTTTCATTAACATAAATGGTAAGTAAGCTCCTTTCAACTCTGGTCTATGTAAAGTTAGGCAATCAAACCACTTTTACTTACTATTTAATCCTGACCTTACAGTTTTTATTGATATATCTCATAGTTTTATCTTCAGTTTTATTGTGAAATAATTTTTTTATTATATATCTTAATTTCCAGAAATTACTGTTGACATTTTTATTGTTTTGGTACATATGTATAAGTTATTCAGATTTTATTCCATATTTAGATGGTTACTTCTATTTCTTTCATAATTTTTCCGTGTTTCATATAATTCTTCATTTGCCTTTTTATTTGTACTCACTTTTCACTTGGAGTATATTTTTAATTACCTAGGATATGTTCTGTGCATATCTGGGGGTCAAAAGTGAATAATTGACTTCTATAAGTAAAATATTTAGAAATTACCATCTTTGTTTTGTTCAAATTCTATAAAGGTTGCTCCATTATTTTTTGCTAGGCACAAAGTTGTCTTCTTTTTAAAAAATTGTTATTCCATTTTCCTCTGGATGTTTAAGGAATTTTTAATTCATTCTTTAAATTCAAATATATCACTAGGTTGTGCCATGGTATTTATCACTTGTTCATCTCTTCTCAGTTCACCAGGAACCTATTTTACATGCAGTTCTATAATTCCATAAGTCAGAAAAGTTTTCTTCCATTATAACTAACCACAGATTCACGTCCATTTGTTCTAGTGACTGCGTTAGGAATAACATTAGATGTATTTGGTTTTTTCTTGGCCTGTTGTCAGGTTTTATTCTCTCTGACATTTAGCCTTTGTTTGTCTTTCCCTTTTATGTTTTGGAATAACTTCTTGCTTGGTCTCTGCTCTCTGATTCAGTTTTCTTCAATGCAGATTCTTGATT
This sequence comes from Monodon monoceros, assembly GCF_005190385.1. Lineage (NCBI taxonomy): Eukaryota > Metazoa > Chordata > Mammalia > Artiodactyla > Monodontidae > Monodon > Monodon monoceros. Next base: position 67,735,189 of record NW_021703782.1, read on the forward strand.
TTGAGTAATGTCATCCTAATTCTACTATGGCTACATCTATTTCTCTAGGTTCTTTCTTAAACTCTTTCTGATGATCCCTTTTAGTTTCATTCTATAATCTTACTCAGTCTTTTATCTCTCAATGTTTTCTTTAATTTAATTAAGTAAACTAAGGAGATAATACTATCTGAAAAGCATGACTTATATATAACATATCCTACTTAAAAGTTTCTTTTTCCTTATATTTTGAGTGCTATATTTATTTACATCTTTTATATTGTACTTTCTTTATAGATTTCATTATTTTATATTCTAATCATTCATTCTAAAGTGAGATGACTATCTCTTGATATTTAACTTGCACAAAACAAGGAGTAAATACTTTTGTGGATCCTGACAGTCTGATCAACTATGTGGTACTAGAATTCTCATCTCAAATCTAAAGTTCTGTGGCCAGATGATATGCTTTCATGTTACTTTCAAATAACCCAGCAGCACAAAAGAGAAGGGAAACATACAGATTGCAGATATTCTTTTTTTTTTTTTTTGCGGTACGCGGGCCTCTCACTGTTGTGGCCCTTCACGTTGCGGAGCACAGGCTCTGGACGCGCAGGCTCAGCGGCCATGGCTCACGGGCCCAGCCGCTCCGCGGCACGTGGGATCCTCCCAGACCATGTGGGATCATCCCAGACGGGGGCACGAACCCGTGTCCCCTGCATCGGCAGGCGGACTCTCAACCACTACGCCACCAGGGAAGCCCCAATTGCAGATATTCTTTTGAATACTATCCAAATTCTACAGCAGGCCAATTTCTGCAACCAATCTTTTATCCCGACCTCCATTCAAGTGGTTAGATCCAGATTCTTTATTTATTATTTCAGTGATGAATTAGAAAAGCCCATCTCATGTCAAGAATTGGCTTCAGAATCTTCAAGATGGTGGGGGAGTAAGACGTGGAGCTCACCTTCACCCCACAGATACATCAAAAATACATCTACATGTGGAATGACTCCCACAGAACATCTACTGATGCTGGCAGAAGACATCAGACTTCCAAAGAGGCAAGACAATCTCCACGTAACTGGGTAGGGCAAAAGAAAAAAGAAAAAACAAGACAAAGGAATTGGGATGGGGCCTGTGCCTCTGGGAGGGAGCCGTGAAGGAGGAAAAGTTTATGCACACTAGGAAGCCCCTTCACTGGCGTGGATGGGGAATGGGGGAGCTTCAGAGCTATGGAGGAGAGCGCAGCAACAGGTGTGTGGACGGCAAAGTGGACAGAGTCCTGCACACAGGGTCGGTGCCAACCGGCACTCCCCAGCCTGAGATGCCTGTCTGCTCGCCTGCTGGGGCAGGTGGGGGGTCTGGTTGCCAGGGAGAGGACGGGTTGGCTGCGTGAAGACAACCTGAGGGGTCTAATGCGCCACAGCTGAGGGAGTCCAGGAAGAAGCCTGGGCCCACCAGAGAGGCAAGGGACTATTGATGGGGGATGTGCAAGGAGAGGGGCAGGCCTGCCACAGGAGCTTCTTTCTCCATGTGACCACAGGCAGCACAACACTGCCAACGTGAGCTCCGGGGGCAAATGTGAGCCGCAGCTGCTATCTAAGACCACAGAGGTGGGCGCAAACCACTACTGATGCCGCCTGTGCCACCAAGGGTCCTGTGAGAAAGCACAGGTCACTGCCCAAACCTTCCGAGGAGCCTGCGTAGCCCGCCACTGCCGAGGGTCGCACGGTCCGAGGCCAACTTCCCCGGGGGGAGTGCACAGTATGGCCCCGGCTGTTGCAACTTCCTGCCAGCCTCTGCCGCTGCAGGCACTCCCTGCGCATCCCAGTTGTGGCTTCCATATCCATCCTTTCCCTGGCCTGAGTGTGCCCTAATCAGCTGCTGCTGTCGCCCCCTCTCGGCTGGGCAGGGAACAGACACCTGAGGGCGGCCCACACGCAGAGGTGGGGCCAAAACCAAAGCTGAGCCCCAGGGGTGATATGACCAAAGAAGAAGAAGGGAAATCCCTCCATGCAGTGCAGGAGCAGTGGTTAAATCCCCACATTTGGCTTGGTAAACCCTGTATCTTGGTAAAGCCCCAGGGTATATTAATCAGCATGAGCTCTCCCAGAGGTCACCAACTCAACACCAAGACTTGGCTCCACCCAAAGACCAGGAAACTCCAGTGTTGGATGCCTCAGGCCAAAGAATGAGCAACACAGGAACACAACCCCAAACAACAGCAGAAAGGCTACCTAAAGCCATACTAAGCTCACACACACCACAAAACACATGACTTGACGTGGCCCTGTCCATCAGAGGGACAATATCCAGCTCCAACCACCAAAACGCAGGGACCAAGTCCCCGCCCATGAGGAAGCTTACACAAGCCACTGGACCAAACCTTGCCCAGTGGGGGCAGACACCAGAAGCAAGAGTAACTACAACCCTGCAACCTGTGGAAAGGAGACCCCAAACACAGTAAGTTAAGCAAAATGAGAAGACAGAGAAATATGATGCAGATGAAGGAGCAAGCTAAAAACCCACAAGACCAAATAAATGAAGAAGAAATAGGCAATCTACCTGAAAAACAAGTCAGAGTAATGATAATAAAGATGATCCAAAATTTCAGAAATATAATGGAGAAAACACAAGAAACGTTTAACAAGGACGTAGAACTAAAGAAAAAACAAACACTGATGAAAAACAGGATTAACTGAAATTAAAAATACTCTAGAAGGAATCAGTAGCAGAATAACTGAGGCAGAAGCATGGATAAGTGAACTGGAAGACAGAATGTTGGCAATAACTGCTAGGGAGCAGAATAAACAAAAAAGACTGAAAAAAATTGAGGACAGTCTCAGAGACCTCTGGGACAGCATTAAAGGCAACAGCATTCAAATTAGAGGGGGTGCAGAAGAAGAAGAGAAAGAGAAACGGTCTGAGAAAATATTTGAAGAGATTACAGTCGAAAACTTCCCTAACATGGGAAAGGAAATAGTCAATCAAGTCCAGGAAGAGCAAAGCCTCATACAGGATAAACCCAAGGAGAAACATGCCGAGACACAAGTTAATCACACTTTAAAAAATTAAATACAAAGAAAAAATTTAAAAGCAGCAAGGGAAAAGCAACAAATAATGTACAGGCGAAACCCCATAAGCTTATCAGCTGATTTTTCAACAGAAACTCTGCAGGACAGAAGGGAGTGGCAGGATATATTTAAAGTGATGAAAGGAAAAACCTACAATCAAGTTACTCTACCCAGCAAAGATCTCATTCAGATTCGACGGAGAAATCAAAAGCTTTACAGACAAGCAAAAGCTAAGAGAATTCAGCACCACCAAACAAGCTCTGCAACAAACACTAAAGGAACTTCTCTAAGTGGGAAACACAAGAGAAGAAAAAGACCCACAAAAGCAAACCTAAAACAATTAAGAAAATGGTAACAGGAACATACATATGAATAACAACCTTGAATGTAAATGGATTAAATGCCCCAACCAAAAGACACAGACTGACTGAATGGATACAAAAAAAAGACCCATATATAAACTGTCTACAAGAAACTCACTTCAGACTTAGGGACACATACAGATAGAAAGTGAGGGGATGGAAAAAAGATATTCCATGCAAATGGAAATCCAAAGAAAGCTGGAGTAGCAATACTCATATCAGATAAAATAGAATTTAAAATAAAGACTGTTACAAGAGACAAGGAAGGACACTACATAATGATCGAGGGATCAATCCAAGAATAAGATATAACAATTATAAATATCTCTGCACCCAACACAAGAGCACCTCAACACATAAGGCAAATGCTAACAGGCATAAAAGGGGAAATTGACAGTAATATAATAATACTGGGAGACTTTGAAAACCTCACTTACACCAATGAACAGATCATCCAGAGAGACAATTAATAAGGAAATACAAGCTTCAAATGACACAATAGACCAGACAGATTTAATTGATATTTATAGGACATTCCATCCGAAAGCAGCAGATTGCACTTCCTTCTGAAGTGCACTCGGAACATTCTCCAGGACAGATCACATCTAGGGTCACAAACCAAGCCTTGGTAAATTTAAGAAAATTGAAATCGTATCAAGCATCTTTTCTGACCACAACACTATGAGATTAGAAACCAATTACAGGAAAAAAACTGTAAAAAACACAAACACATGGAGGCTAAAAAATACGCTAATAAATAACCAAGAGATCACTGAAGAAATCAGAGAGGAAATCAAAAAATACCTAGAGACAAATGACAACATAAACACAACAACCCAAAACCTACGGGATGAAGCAAGAGCAGTTCTAAGAGGGAACTTTATAGCAATAAAATCCTACCTGAAGAAACAAGTAAAGTCTCAAATAAACAACCTAATGTTACACCTAAAGGAACTAGAGAAAGAAGAATAAACAAAACCCAAAGTTAGTAGAAGAAAAGAAATCATAAAGATCACAGCAGAAATACATTAAATAGAAACAAAGAAAACAATAGCAAAGATCAATAAAACTAAAAGCTGGTTCTTTGAGAAGATAAACAAAATTGATAAACCATTAGCCAGACTCATCAAGAAAAAGAGGGAGAGGACTCAAATCAATAAAATTAGAAATGAAAAAGGAGACGTTACAACAGACACTGCAGAAATACAAAGCATCCTAAGAGACTACTACAAGAAACTCTATGCCAATAAAATGGACAACCTGGAAGAAATGGACAAGTTCTTAGAAAGGTATAACCTTCCAAGACTGAACCAGGAAGAAATGGAAAATTATGAACTGACCAATCATAAGCAATGAAATTGAAACTGTGATTAAAAATCTTCCAACAAACAAAAGTCCAGGACCAGGTGGCTCACAAGTGAATTCTATCAAACATTCATAGAAGAGCTCACACCCATTCTTCTCAAACCCTTCCAAAAAATTCCACAGGAAGTAATACTCCCAAACTCATTCTACAAGGCCACCATCACCCTGATACCAAAACCTGACAAAGATATCCCCAAAAAAGAAAATTACAGACCAATATCAGTTATGAATACAGACACAAAAATCCTCAACAAAATACTAGAAAACAGAATCCAACACCACATTAAAATGATCATACAGGAGGAACCAAGATGGCAGAGTAGAAGGACGTGCACTCACTCCCTCTTACAAGAACACCAGAATCACAAGTAGCTGCTGGACAATCATCAACAGGAAGACACTGGAACTCACCAAAAAAGATACCCCACATCCAAAGACAAAGGAGAAGCCACAGTGAGACGGTAGGACGGGTGCAATCACAGTAAAATCAAATCCCATAACTGCTGTGTGGGTGACCCACAGACTGGAGAACACTTATACCAATAAGTCCACCCACTGGAGTGAAGGTTCTGAGCCCCACGTCAGGTTCCCAACCTGCGGGTCCGGCAACGGGAGGAGGAATTCCTAGAGAATGAGACTTTGAAGCCTAGTGGAAATTGATTGCAGGACTTCGACAGGACTGGGGGAAACAGAGACTCCACTCTTGGAGGGCACACACAAAGTAGTATGCACATCGGGACCGAGGGGAAGGAGCAGTGACCCCAGGGGAGACTGAACCAGACCTACCTGCTAGTGTTGGAGGGTCCCCTGCAGAGGTGGGGGACACTGGCAGCAGATGTTCTGGGAAGTACTCCATGGCGTGAGCCCTACCAGACCCTGTCATTAGCCCCACCAAAGAGGCCAGGTAGGCTCCAGTGTTGGGTTACCCCAGGCCAAACAACCAACAGGGAGGGAACCCAGCCCCACCAATTAACAGTCAAGTGGATTAAAGTTTTACTGAGCTCTGCTCACCAGAGCAACAGTCAGCTCTACCCTCCACCAGTCCCTCCCATCAAGCCTCTTAGATAGCCTCATCGACCAGAGGGCAGACAGCAGAAGCAAGAAGAACTACAATCCTGCAGCCTGTGGAACAAAAACCACATTCACAGAAAGACAGAGAAGATGAAAAGGCAGAGGGCTATGTACCAGATGAAGGAACAAGATAAAACCCCAGAAAAACAACTAAATGAAGTGGACATAGGCAACATTCCAGAAAAAGAATTCAGAATAATGATAGTGAAGATGATCCAGGACCTCGGAAAAAGAATGGAGGCAAAGATCGAGAAGATGCAAGAAATGTTTAACAAAGATCTAGAAGAATTAAAGAACAAAGAAAGAGAGACAAAGAAATACAATAAATGAAATGAAAGCTACACTAGAAGGAGTCAACAGCAGAATAACTGAGGCAGAAGAACAGATAAGTAAACTGGAAGACAGAATGGTGACATTCACTGCTGCAGAACAGAATAAAGAAAAAAGAATGAAAAGAAATGAAGACGGCCTAAGAGACCTCTGGGACAACATTAAACGCAACACCATTCCCATTATAGGGGTCACAGAAGGAGAAGAGAGAGAGAAGGGACCCGAGATGTTTGAAGAGATTATAGTCAAAAACTTCCCTAACATGGGAGGGGAAAGAGACATTCAAGTTCAGGCAGCACAGCGAGTCCCATACAGGATAAACCCAAGGAGAAACACGCTGAGACACACAGTAATCAAATTGGCAAAAATTAAGACAAAGAAAAATTATTGAAAGCAATGAGGGAAAAACGACAAATAACATACAAGGGAACTCCCATAAGGTTAACAGATGATTTCTCAGCAGAAACTCTACAAGCCAGAAGGGAGTGGCATGATATTAAAGTGATGAAAGGGAAGAACCTACAACCAAGATTACTCTACCCGGCAAGGATCTCATTCAGATTCGATGGAGAAATCAAAAGCTTTACAGACAAGCAAAAGCTAAGAGAATTCAGCACCACCAAACCAGCTCTACAACAAATGCTAAAGGAACTTCTCTAAGTGGGAAACACAAGAGAAGAAAACGACCTACAAAAACAAACCCAAAACAATTAAGAAAATGGTCATAGGAACATACATATTGATAACTACCTTAAACGTGAATGGATTAAATGCTCCAACCAAAAGACACAGGCTCGCTGAATGGATACAAAAACAAGACTGATCTATATGCTGTCTACAAGAGACCCACTTCAGACCTAGGGACACATACAGACTGAAAGTGAGGGGATGGAAAAAGATATTCCATGCAAATGGAAATCAGAAGAAAGCTGGAGTAGCAATACTCATATCAGATAAAATAAACTTTAAAATAAAGAATGTTACAAGAAACAAGGAACGACAGTACATAATGATCAAGGGATCAATCCAAGAAGAATATATAACAATTCTAAATATATATGCACCCAACATAGAAGCACCTCAATACATAGGGCAACTGCTAACAGCTCTAAAAGAGGAAATTGACAGTAACACAATAATAGTGGGGGACTTTAACACCTCACTTACAACAATGGACCGATCATCCAAAATGAAAATAAATAAGGAAATAGAAGCTTTAAATGACACAATAGACAAGATAGATTTAATTGATATTTATAGGACATTCCATCCAAAAACAGATTACACTTTCTTCTCAAGTGCACATGGAACATTCTCCAGGATAGATCACATCTTGGGTCACAAATCAAGCCTCAGTAAATTTAAGAAAACGGAAATCATATCAAGCATCTGTTCTGACCACAACGCTATGAGATTAGAAATGAATTTCAGGGAAAAAACCGTAAAAAACACAAACATATGGAGACTAAACAATACGTTACTAAATAACCAAGAGATCACTGAAGAAATCAAAGAGGAAATAAAAAAATACCTAGAGACAAATGACAATGAAAACACGACGATCCAAAACCTATGGGATGCCACAAAAGTAGTTCTAAGAGGGAAGTTTATAGCTATACAAGCCTACCTCAAGAAACAAGTAAAGTCTCAAGTAAACAATCTAACCTTACACTTAAAGGAACTAGAGAAAGAGGAACAAACAAAACCCAAAGTTAGCAGAAGGAAAGAAATCATAAAGATCACAGCAGAAATATATTAAATAGAAACAAAGAAAACAATAGCAAAGATCAATAAAACTAAAAGCTGGTTCTTTGAGAAGATAAACAAAATCGATAAACCATTAGCCAGACTCATCAAGAAAAAGAGGGAGAGGACTCAAATCAATAAAATTAGAAATGAAAAAGGAGACGTTACAACAGACACTGCAGAAATACAAAGTATCCTAAGAGACTACTACAAGCAACTCTATGCCAATAAAATGGAGAACCTGGAAGAAATGGTCAAATTCTTAGAAAGGTATAACCTTCCAAGACTGAACCAGAAAGATACAGAAAATATGAACACACCAATCACAAGTAATGAAATTGAAACTGATTAAAAATCTTCCAACAAGGGCTTCCCTGGTGGCGCAGTGGTTGAGAGTCCGCCTGCCAATGTAGGGGACATACGTTCGTGCCCCGGTCCAGGAAGATCCCATATGCCACGGAGCGGCTGGGCCCGTGAGCCATGGCTGCTGAGCCTGCGCCTCCATAGCCTGTGCTCCACAACGGGAGAGGCCACAAGAGTGAGAGGTCCGTGTACCGCAAAAAACAAAAACAAAAACAAAACCTTCCAACAAACAAACGTCCAGGACTAGATGGTTTCACAGGTGAATTCTATCAACCATTTACAGAACAGCTAACACCCATCCTTCTCAACCTCTTCCAAAAATTGCAGAGGAAGGAACACTCCCAAACTCATTCCGTGAGGCCACCGTCACCCTGATACCAAAGCCAGACAAAGATACTACAAAAAAAGAAAATTACAGACTAATATCACTGATGAATATAGATGCAAAATTCCTCAACAAAATACTAGCAAACAGAATCCAACAACACATTAAAAGGATCATACACCATGATCAAGTCAGATTTATCTCAGGGATGCAAGGATTCTTCAATATATACAAATCAGTCAATGTGATACACAATATTAACAAATTGAAGAATAAAAACCATATGATCATCTCAACAGACGCCCAAAAAGCTTTTGACAAAATTCAACACCCATTTATGATAAAAACTCTCCAGAAAGTGGGCATAGAGGGAAACTATCTCAACATAATAAAGGCCATATATGACAAACCCAGAGCAACATTCATTCTCAATGGTGAAAAACTGAAAGCATTTCCTTTAGGATCAGGAAGGAGACAAGGATGTCCACTTTCACCACTATTATTCAACATAGTTTTGGAAGTCCTAGCCACAGCAATCAGAGAAGATAAAGAAATAAGAGGAATACAAATTGGAAAAGAAGAAGTAAAACTGTCACTGTTTGCAGATGACATGATACTATACATAGAGAATCCTAAAAATGCCACCAGAGAACTACTAGAGCTAATCAATGAATTTGGTAAAGTTGCAGGATACAAAATTAATGCACAGAAATCTCTTGCATTACTATATACTAATGACCAAAGATCAGAAAGAGAAATTAAGGAAACAATCCCATTCACCACTGCAACAAAAAGAGTAAAATACCTAGGAATAAACCTACCTAAGGAGGTAAAAGACCTGTACTCAGAAAACTACAGCACACTGAAGAAATAAATGAAACATGACACAAACAGATGGACAGATATATCATGTCTTTGAATTTGAAGAATCAATAATGTGAAAATGGCTATACTACCCAAAGCAATCTACAGATTCAGTGCAATCCCTATCAAATTACCAATGGAACTTTTCACAGAACTAGAAGAAAAAATCTTAAAATTTGTTTGGAAACACAAAAAAACCCTACTAGCCAAAAGAATCTTTTTTTTTTTTTAATGTTGAGTCTTCTTTTAATTTATTTATTTTTATTTTTGCCTGTGTTGGGTCTTCGTTTCTGTGCGAGGGCTTTCTCTAGTTGTGGCAAGCGGGGGCCACTCTTCATCATGGTGCGCGGGCCTCTCACTGTCGCGGCCTCTCTTGTTGCGGAGCACAGGCTCCAGATGCGCAGGCTCAGTAGTTGTGGCTCACAGGCCTAGCTGCTCCACGGCATGTGGGATCTTCCCAGACCAGGGCTCGAACCTGTGTCCCCTGCATTAGCAGGCAGATTCTCAACCACTGCACCACCAGGGAAGCCCTAGCCAAAACAATCTTGAGAAAGAAAAACTGGGCTGGAGGAATCAGGCTAACCTGACTTCAGACTATACTACAAAGCTACAATAATCAAGACAGTATGGTTCTGGCACAAAAACAGTAATATAGATCAATGGAACAGGATAGAAAGTCCAGAGATAAACCCATGCACCTATGATTATGTAATCTATGACAAAGGAGGCAAGACTATACAATGGCCAAAAGACAGTCTCTTCAATAAGTGATTCTGGGAAAACTGGACAGCTACATGTAAAAGAATGGAATTAGAACACTCCCTGACCCCATACACAAAAATAAATTCAAAATGGATTAAAGACCTAAATGTAAGACTGGATACTATAAAACTCTTAGAGGAAAACATAGGAAGAACACTCTTTGACATAAATCACAGCAAGATCTTTTTTGACCCACCTTTTAGAGTAATGAAAATAAAGACAAAAATAAACAAAGAGACCTATTCAGCTACTAGCACTACCTATTGTGCTTTTGCACAGCAAAGGAAACCATAAACAAGACGAAAAGACAACCCTCATAATGGGAGAAGATATTTGCAAATGAAGCAACGGACAAGGGATTAATCTCCAAAATATACAAAGAGCTCATTCAGCTCAATATCAAAAAACCAAGCCACCCAATCAAAAAATGGGTAGAATACCTAAATAGCCATTTCTCTGAAGAAGACATACAGCTGGCCAAGAGGCACATGAAAAGATGTTCAACATCACTAATTATTAGAGCAATGCAAACCAAAACTAAAATGAGGTATCACATCACACTGGTCAGAATGGGCATCCTCAAAAAATCTACGTATATATATACACTACCAAACATAAAATAGATAGCTAGTGGGAAGCAGCCACATAGCACAGGGAGATCAGCTCGGTGCTTTGTGACCACCTAGAGGGGTGGGATAGGGAGGATGCGAGGGAGGGAGATGCAAGAGGGAAGAGATATGGGAACATGTGTGTATGTATAACTGACTCACTTTGTTATAAAGCAGAAGCTGACACACCATTGTAAAGCAATTATACTCCAATAAAGATGCTAATAAAAAAAAATGAACAAGGAAAAAAACTTTATGATTACAATTTCAGATTTGCTTCATCTTAATTTGTGCTTGATACTTAATCCACAATGCTTGAAATAACTGTGTTTTTAATTTTTCCCTCTGTTAAGAGTGTTAAGATGTTGTAATCCTTTTTAAAAAAAATTTTTTTTTATTGGGGTATAGTTGTTTTACAATGTTGTATTCATGTCTACCATACAGCAAAGTGAAGTAGAATTGTTGTAACCCTTTTATATAAGCCAATAATTTTTTTGTAATGTGAAAAAACAAAAAAAAGTAAAAAAAATTACAACTATGTACTATACAGAAAAAAAAAATCTACAAAAAATAAATGCTGGAGAAGGTGTGGAGAAAAGGAAACCTGCTTGCACTGTAGTGGGAATGTAAATTGATACAGCCACTGTGGAGAACAGTATGGAGGTTCCTTAAAAATCTAAAAATAGAATTACCATATGACCCAGCAATCCCACTATTGGGTATACCCAGAGAAAACCATAGTTCAAAAAGACACATGCACCCCAATGTTCACTGCAGCACTATTTACAATACAGGTCATGGAAGCAACCTAAATGTCCATCAACAGAGGAATGGATAAAGAAAGTGTGGTACATATATACAATGGAATATTACTCAGCCATAAAGAGGAACAAAACTGGGTCATTTGTAGAGATGTGGATGGACCTAGAGACTGTCATACAGAGTGAAGTCAGTCAAAAACAAATATCGTATATTAACACATATATGTGGAATCTAGAAAAATGGTACAGATGAACCTGTTTTCAAGGCAGAAATAGAGACACAGGCGTAGAGAACAAATGTATGGACACCAAGGTGGGAAAGGGGACGGGGGATGAATTGGGAGACTGGGATTGACATATATCCACTAATACATGTAATATAGATAACTAATGAGAACCTACTCTATAACACAGGGAGCTCTACTTAATTCTCTGTGGCAACCTAAATGCAAAGGAATTTGAAAAAAGAGGGGATATATGTATACATATAGCTGATACACTTTGCTGTACAGCAGAAATAACACAACATTGTAAAGCAACTATACCCCAATTTAAAAAATAAAAAAGAATTGGCTTTATAAAATTCTTGGAAATATGCCCTACAGTCAAAACAAAGCAATCACTGACTATATGTTCATTTTGGTTATGTCTGCACTTAGAATTACACCTGCAACTATCTTTAAGAGTGGTAGCAAATGATCTCAAACTAGAGAGGTCAATATTTATAAAAATTTCCTCTTAATTTTTCTATTATTTTTCACTTCAACTACTTCTGAGGAAAGTGGAGATGGAGTTCCTTCATTTACGTTGCCATCTTTCAATAATGAGAGTTGTGTTGATTAGGTGAGCATAACATAAAAGAAATATCAGCTATTATTGATGACCCCAAATAAGTAGACTTAATTTTAAGACATAAAATACACAGGCAAAGCTATATCTGAGGGAAGAAAAGACAAAACAAACAAACAAGTGAAGGGAAAGAAACCCAGCATTTTATAAGGGTGTTTGCCTACTCTGAGAAACAGAATCTTACAGCAATAAGCAGATAAGTTTCAGTGCATCCCTCTATAAAAATTACTAGGCAAAGTTCTTCAGAAAGAAAAACTAGTAAACCTTTTGACAATCTCGAAGCCGAAATTTATAAAATTATAATGATAGACAGTAGGGTTCTCATGTATATCTTCAATTCTTGCTGGTATCTGAACCAACCTTGTTTGATTAAGGCTAAATCAAACAAACCCACATATCATACACACCTTGTAAAGTATTCATGTGCAGTAATTCCAGTGAATTCGATTGCAGTAATGGAGGATTTACCTCCATTCTATTTCCAAGCCACTAACACTTTATTTCTGTTAACAAGTATATTGCCCTTTCAAAGCAATAAGTAAACTGCTGGTCAACTATTTTGTTCCAGGTTATGGGAATGACAATGTCGGTGAAGAATCTCTTCCTTAGCCTCACTCTGAATCCTTTCTGTGTTCTAGGCAATTGATTTTCTCAATTGTGTTCTGCATGAGAACTAAGGGCTATATTTGGCAAGATGATTAATTTGTTGTTTTCTAGAGCAAAACAGATCTCCCCTTAGTTCTACTTTTACATCAATTCCCCCTACCTGCACACACAAAGATAACTAAGCATACACTGAATGACTGCAAACCTATATACTGGCTGAATGTGATTACTAACCCCATTTAGTAAAGAGCTGAATTTTAAATCACGATGTTTCACATATCCTACTTTTCTAAGAATTACCCCTGTTTCTTCCTAGAACTTGCCTGGATATGACCAGACTAGAAAAATAACCTCTGTTTTCTACCCCTATGCTTCCCTTAATATGCGAAATGGTGTCTCGAAAGAAAACGGGTTTGAAGCACAGGTCAAAGCCGCCATTTACTAAACTCTATAAATTTTGGAAAGTACTTAATCTTGTCAAGTCTCAATGTCCTTACCTATATGATAACAAAAAGATATCTACTTTATAGGGTTTTGTGATAATTAGTTGGGATAACCTATGTAAAAATGTTTAGCACAATTTCTGAAACTTATTCTGCGTTCAATAAATTTAGTTTCCTGAAGAACAAGATGTAAACAAAACTTAAAGTGGAGCTTGAATTAAACTATGCACACTTTCATTCTCTTCCATTATATATTATTACAAGATATTAAGTATAGTTCCCTATGCTGTACAGTAGGTCCTTGTTGGTTATCTATGTTATATATAGTAGTATGTATATTTTAGTCCCAAACTCCTAATTTATCCCTTTCCCTCCTCTAAAAAACAAAATATATATATATATTTATAACTGAATCACTTTGCTGTACACATGAAACTAACACAACATTGTAAAATCAACTATATTTCAATAACAGTTAATAAAAAAACTATGCACACTAGCAATAATAAAATAATACTGAATTTCAAATCCTGAAGATTTATTTTGCCTATTTGAAGCTGCTACTATTTTTGTTAATTATTAAGTTTGGTTTGAATTATATCTAAACTTTTTTATATTAAAATTATCATTTGATGATAGAATGTATGTTAGTATCCAAATCTTTTAGTTTTTTCAATTGTTGGTTTATTCATAAATTGGAGATCTATGTTTATTCACTGACAGTTCAGTACATGTCAATAATTGATGAGTGAATGAATGCCAATCCCATGTATACTGGATTTGATTATTTTCAAAAGTTAATTTGTGAACTTTTGTGTTTTTTTTTTTTTTTTTTTTTGCGGTACGCGGGCCTCTCACTGTTGCGGCCTCTCCCGTTGCGGAGCACAGGCTCCGGATGCGCAGGCTCAGCGGCCATGGCTCAAGGGCCTAGCCGCTCCGCGGCATGTGGGATCCTCCCAGACCGGGGCACGAACCTGTGTCCCCTGCATCAGCAGGCGGACTCTCAACCACTGCGCCACCAGGGAAGCCCTAATTTGTGAACTTTTAATCTTAATCCTAAAATCTTGACTTTTCAGATAGAACTTAGAACTCAGAAATCTACTTTCTTCTAAAGAAGAAATTTAGTAAATAAAGGACAACAATATACACTAGTAGCACCTACCACGTTCCAGAAACAATTCTAAGATTAACTCATTTAATCATCACAGTGAATTTATGAGGTAGGTCCTATTATTATCTCAAATTTTTAAGCAATGGCAATGAGATGCTGAGAAATTGCAAGTCATTTGCCCAGCTTCACACAGTAAGTGATGGAGTTAGGATAGAACCCCTCTCTCACCTGAACATACATCCAAATTTTTGAAGAGTAAGTTTGCTTTTGAATAGTTTTAGAAGACCAAATTTTCTGTTTAGGATATGAGGGTCCTGACTAATTCTAATTCCTGAATTATGGAAAGGACTGGAGACTAATACACAACCTTAGATGAAAGCTTGATGCAAAAAAATTATCAACTTTGTTCTCCAGCACTTATTTAAAATCCCACTGTTGCCACTGAGAGATGGTAAAGCACAAGGTTAGTGTATATATGCTGTCTCTAGCTGGAATACATCAAGAACTTTCCCTGATTACATAAATAAATGTAGTAATTGAGCCCATGCCTCATGTGGAAACTCATGTTCCTAGCAATTATTCTCCCTTAGGAAGATAAGTTTATTTATCAATGTCTACTTGCTACATGGTTCAAATAAATCTTTTTCTAAGTGAAGCATCTGACTTGCGGTCCATGACTATCTGGAAAACATGACCATTCAACCCAATCTAAGATTTACACCTTAGCTCAAAACATGCTCAAGTGCAATATGTAGCCTCAAGTCCTGGCTGACAAAATGTTGATCTTTTATTTGACATTAAAATCAATTACTGGGAAAAGGGGGAGCAACAGCCCCATTAGAGAAATTGCTGCTGACTTTATATTCTGTCACATCAAAGTGAACTGGATATTAATATTCTCATATTTTATTGTTAAAACATTTTAATTTCTTTTAAGTGTGCATTTCAGGTTGTGAGTCGCTGATGAGAACCCAGCTCAGTAGTTCCAATTTGCATATGAAAGCTACAATATTGTGACATCTACCTGTCAGCAGGTACTTTACCCTCTTGAAGGCATTCACCTGTGTAAAGTTCTTCTTTAATGTTGGGATCCAACTGAAGAATTAAGGAAATATACAATATATAAATAATATGCCTAATGCTTATTTAAAATCTCTCCTAGTTTTCTAATTTTCTGGTTATAAAAAAGAAAGAAAAGGATATTTTTACTTTCTGGGATGACTAAAGAAAGCATTCAAGTTTGTTGGGTCGAAATTTGTAGATAACCACTGGACCTTCCCATATGGGATATAGTTAAATACTCTCTGAGCCTGTTTTATTCTCTTCTTTTTATTTCAAGAAAAAAGAATCTCTAGCCAAAAGCAGATTCTGTGCCCTAACAGAGAGTGTATTGGGTATACTGGGCTGAACAAAATTAAAATGACCCTGAAGTTTCCTTAAAATCTATCTTTCTGTGCCCCCATCTCTGAATTCTTCAAGTTAAAGGGTTACAGAGAAAAAAATCATAGTAGCCTAAAATTTAAGAGAATTGATTAAAAGTTTCCAAAGTTTATTCAAGGGACTAAACTGAAGAAAACCAACTTCTCTCTGGTTATAATGCTCTCCTTCTTTTACTGAGGGACCCTCTTGACAAACACACATTTGTGAGTCTTAAGCACTTGAAGGATATGTCTGCCTCTGCATTTCTTTCTTTCCTTTCTGTCTGGCACAGCTACAGGATTTATTCACACTGTTTTCCTCCCTCTGACTTCTCCACTAAGAAGAACACAGTGCTTTGGGCCAGTAGGTTTTTGGAGAAATAGACAATCTGACAGACATGTATCCATCCATTTATTCTTTCAACAAACTACTACTGTGGTGATAAAGTGGTAAAATAATAAATATCCAGGTCAGACCTATGTGATTGTAATCACTTATTAGCTATGTAAACACAGGCAAATTACTTAACCAGGTGAATGCCAGCATCTTCAGCTATATAATAAAAACATGTTACAAGGATTAAACGATATTGCATATGGAAAGCGCCTAGTACAGTGAGAGTCTTTACCACAACATGTGCTCTTCAAATAGTAACTTTAAAAATAAGAGGAAGGGCTGCCCTGGTGGCGTAGTGGTTGAGAGTCTGCCTGCCAATGCAGGGGACGCAGGTTCGTGCCCCGGTCCGGTAAGATCCCACATGCCGCGGAGCGGCTGGGCCCATGAGCCATGGCCACTGAGCCTGCGCTCCGCAACGGGAGAGGCCGCAACAGTGAGAGGCCCGCGTACTGCAAAAAACCAAACAAACAAGCAAAAGAAAAAAAGAGTAAGACTTGCAAAACAGAGAAAAATGAATAAGCTTTAGTCAAAGAAATTTAGTTAAATCTGTCTTTGCCATTAGGCATGTGAATTTGGTAAAATAATCTCTCACAGGCTTATCTCTTCAATGACCCTCACCATAATATCTATCTCTAAAAATTACTGTGATGTGTAAGTAAGATAAAGACCGCTAGATCATCTAACACGGTTCCCAGCACAAAGTAACTACATGTAACAGGGTCTTAGTGCATAGAAATGCCCTGATTAGAACTGCATTTTCAAAAGGTGATTCTGAGGGTAGTAAATCAGAAAAGAAGGTTGAGCAGAAGGTGGACCCAAATAAGATGCCATTTGTTTCTTAAATAAATGCTTATTAACCACTTGCTAAATATGCCAGACAGGTGCTGTGGATTCAATAATAAACAGTAGGATCAAAGCTTTGATCACCTCTTGCTCATGGCAATAGAAGGGTTAAAAATAAGGGTGAACTGTTCTAACCTGGCACGATGATGAAAGTGCTTATCAAACTTTTCCCTTGAAATACCTGCAAAGTAAACAATGCATAAACCTCAAAGGAATTGCTATGAGGGATAAATCTAATAGGACGTAAAATATCTGGCCCATAGTGGATTTTGTTTTGTTATTACTTTTAATGTCCCTGTTAGAGTCATAAAGTATAGATACAAGGAACCCTGAATCATTTTTTCTCTTACTAGTCTTATTTTCCATCCCTTGCAAATATATCTCTGGCTCTTCAATTCTTTAACAATACACTCATGCTCTTAATTTTTGCCCCTGGTCCTTCTCTGTTTTGCTATCAGACTGACTTCTTTCTGTATGACTTTGAGACCTCCTCACTATATTCTCAGACCAACAGCTTTAATCGATATCATTGTCATGGTCATTTAAAATTTTTTTTAAGGTGCAAAAGAGTATATAGTAAAAAGTCCCCCTCTGCTCCTATCACCCAGTGTCCATCCCCCTTCAAGGATTGGGATGGGGGAGGGGAGTGTTTCCAATTCCTCCACGGTTTTTTGAGAATATTTTATGCATGTAGGAGTAAACACAGTATAAACTATTTTACTTTCATATACTACATGTAGGATTGTTTCGACTTTGTTCATCACCTTGCTTTCTTCACATAATAATGTATCATGAAGAGTGTCTTCATTTTGTTTTTTACAAATGCATGTTCTATTTTATGCATGAATCATAAATATAACAGTTAAGTTATATTTAGTTACTGCAGTTGGAAAAAAATATTTGAAAGTTTTATCTATGGTCGCTTTTGAGTCCTAAGCTGACAGGCGTTAGAGCTGATAGCTCTAGAAGGAGAAAACCTCTATCTTCTCCTGAGCACTTCCAACTGGACAAGCAGTTCTGCCGGTTTTGTGTAGCAGCAGTGGAGAAAATCAGGCTAATGTCACCTCCAACATATTTAAAAATTGAGTATGTTAAAATACCAATGGAATTGTCTATGCCTTTAGGAAAAGGTATGTTTTTACCCAGAAAACACTAAGCACAAATGAGTGAAAATAGAAAGCTACTGAATTTAACATGTATCTGATTATTTTTTTAAAGTCAAACTCTTCAGGTTTATCTTCTCAATACACAACGAATGCGTTTTCACTAGTGTATGTTATGTTTTGTGTTCTTATGTGTTTCTGCTTAAAAGGCCACAATGGAAGCTACAATTATTACTAAAATTACTCTCTATCACACACACAATAAAACCTAACTAGATATTTTCACATGCACTATTTAAGTTTAAAATACAACGTATTTTCCTTTTTACTCTTGTGTATTGTTTTTCAAGGTTAATATTAAGCTAGATATATTAAGACCTATGGAAATCCCCAAGCCCACAAACTCTAAATAATTTTTTTTTTTTTTTTTTTGGCGTTACGCAGGCCTCTCACTGTTGCGGCCTCTCCCGTTGTGGAGCACAGGCTCTGGATACGCAGGCTCAGCGGCCATGGCTCACGGGCCCAGCTGCTCCGTGGCATGTGGGATCTTCCCGGACTGGGGCACAAACCCGTGTCCCCTGCATCAGCAGGCGGACTCTCAACCACTGCGCCACCAGGGAAGCCCCCTAAATAATTTTAACACTGCTAAATATAATACCCATTTTATAGCTCCTAATTTTCTAGGTCTCAGAACAGGATAGTTTTTTCATTAATTCTTTGCCTCCAGCTTATCTTCAACCATAATTCTGTTTTACTTAACTATAGTTAAAAGAATCCCTTTAGCACTAGGGTAAACTTCATATAAACCAAGTAATTTTCAGTGGGGCTTAATTTTTAAAATAGAAAAAAAAAGATTCAAGTGGCTTTTAATGTTAATATTTAACTATTTTAAATTAGAAGTTATTTAAATGAAATTCATTTCTTTTCTGCCAATATTCAAACAAGTAGATGCTTATTGTATCTATACCAAATTGATTAAATGTGGGTGAGGATGGACTATTTCATTTAGTTGAGCCATTACACTGGGGATCATAAATACAGCCACGTTAGTGTAATTTCCTAGGTGATTTGGGAAAAAATGGATTAGTTTTCCTTAATCTCCTCACCATCAATACCCCTTACCACCTCCATTCAGTAACCAAACATATGTGTACATGAACACACACACACACACAGAAAAGGGCAAATTTAATAGCCCTTTTCTCTATCTTGTAAACATTCTGTTTCAGTATACCCATGAAAGATGTGATATGGAAAAGTACGTTCAGATTATTTGAGTAGTAGACAAAAACCCACAGAGATTCACCTGAAATAAAAACAAAACAGAAACAGTAACAAGGTTGATGTATTCTGCATTTATACAGGAAGAATCTCAAGGACTTCATTTTTCAGGAGAAACAGGTTGTGAGATTCTTTCACTTACCTTTCCAAATATAGAGATTAACTCCATCAACCTTGAGCAGATAGCTTTGGAGGACAGAGTGCAGACTAAACCCAGGATTTGAAGATGGGATTTCAAACTGGTGCAAGAGTTCTCCTGAGCAGCTAGGTTTGAGATTTCTAACCTCCACAACAACTAATATATCAAAGTCTTAAAAAAAAAAAAAAAATCCCATTAACATATATGCCTTTAAGTAAGATTTCACTTGAATAAAGTCTAGTGAGCTTAAAAATCACCAGACTAGATAAAGGCTCCTTTAATACTGGATCTAAATGTTCTCTAGTTCTCTAATCAGCCAAACTCATAGTTATGTACAAAGCAACATTTTGATCTACAAGTTGGAAAAGAGTGAACTGAGTAAAGCTGAGTCCAAGGAACTTGGGAACACTAGCCAAATTCTTGACATCACTTGTTCTCTCCCTCACTTTGTTAACCTATTGGGTTTATAAAGTGTGAATTTTTATAAAATGTAGATCAAATTCCTCTTTAAAATTCTTCAAAAACTACTGGTTACTCTTTGGTAAAGTTTATACTCCATGGCTTACCAAAAAGACATTTTGTGACCTGTGTCCTGAGGCCTGCCCCTCTAACCTTAATATCCATCAAACCTCACAAAGACCGTACTCTCCAACCTGCTCAAACTACTGTACTTACAGTTCCTGGAACTCACCATGCTTTTTTTTTTTTTTTTTTTTGCGGTACGTGGGCCTCTCACTGTTGTGGCCTCTCCTGTTGTGGAGCACAGGCTCTGGATGCACAGGCTCAGTGGCCATGGCTCACGGGCCCAGCCGCTCCGCGGCATGTGGGATCTTCCCGGACCGGGGCACGAACCCATGTCCCCTGCATAGGCAGGTGGACTCTCAACCACTGTGCCACCAGGGAAGCCCTCACCATGCTTTTTACTCATGTTCATACCTTCGCATATGCTCATACAGGCTCATGCTTCTTCCTACACAGCTCACTTCACTGATTCCTCCACCTTTGATTAATCAATAAAGTTTTACTTTGCCTCAGTTAAGGTTTTGTTGCTTTCAGAAAACATTCTCTGACTCTCTTCTCCACAGGCTGGATTAGGTGTCTCTCAAAGTGGTGTTCATAAAACCTGAATTTACCTGGCAAAGTGCTTATCCTTTTGAGTTGTGATTTTGTTAAAACTGTCTTTCTCTACCACTATGCTGGAACTCTTCAAGAAGACAGAATATGACTTTTACCTCTTTCATAACACAGAAACATAGTAGGTGATCATTAAATGTTCCTGGTTCAAGCGAATGAAGAAATAGTTAAGGGGACTTCCCTGGTAGCACAGTGGTTAAGAATCTGCCTGCCAATGCAGGGGACACAGGTTTGAGCCCTGGTCCAGGAAGATCTCACATACCACGGAGCAACTAAGCCCGTGCACCACAACTACTGAGCCTTCGTTCTAGAGCCCTTGAGCTACAACTACTGAGCCCGTGCACCTAGAGCCCGTGCTCTGCAACAAGTGAAGCCACTGCAATGAGAAGACCATGCACTGCAACAAAGAGTAGCCCTCACTCGCTGCAACTAGAGAAAGCCTGTGCACAGCAACAAAGACCCAGTGCAACCAAAAATAAATAAAAATTTAGAAAAAAAAAGAAATAGTTAAGGATTACATATTCTAAATATATTATATTATGATCAGTCAGCCAAAGAATAAATGCTTTGTGAGGCTTTTACATTCACACCCCACTAACTGCAGTAGTTTTCAACTAGAGCATAATCATACACCCACCAATTCTAAGATACATATCTTTTTAATATTTCTAATATCTGGATATAACATACCATTGATATTACTGATTGCCATTGTCTGTCCTTCAGTAAAAATAAAACAGCCACATCAAAACTTGCAGAATAAGTGTAAGTGGCTTGGAAGAAAATCTCAGAGACAATTGTGAAGCATTATTTTGTCCCCTAGAAACCAGACGGTTTGGAGGGAAAGGTTGGGAACGGGTGAATCAGAGGTGTTTGCCACTATTGCTAAAGGTGGAGTCAAAAGTTGCCCGTCCAGCTTTAGATAACTACAAAGTTGGTTTCAGAGTCCTCACTTGATGGCACTTAATTCTTTCTGAAATATTTCAAAAACTGTTCTTGATGGGACAGAAGATGACACTGTATGGAAAAAAGTGGACAGCAGTATTCTGAACAGAAAAGAGATTCTAAATGTGAATAAGTTAAATCTCTTAACCAATTTATTTTGCTCACCTCTTTTATATATGCTCAAAATAAATACTTATGGCTAATTGAATGTAAAATGGTTCCTTCGATAAGTATAAATAAAAATTCTTAGTTATAAGAAAGTACTATATGAAATCTAATCAATGATGTTTTTCTGTTGTTAGTGGTATATGAAATAACGGTGGGATTTCCAATTAGTGATATTTTAGATTTAGTTTTGTGGAGTCAAATATGGGAGCAGGCAATGAGTCAAAATCTAAAATTTGGGTACTTTTGCTATTTCAGTGATTTAGTTCACAGCTTGAGTTTATGTAAAGTTATTCTATACTTTGTTAAATTACTTTATTCTAGTTCCTTGTATTGAAACTAAACGATCAGTGAAACTGGACAGCTCATGTGTTTTTTACCACTCAAAAGAGATTGTAGAGATAACATGTTGTATTTTTTTTTTACCAACATTTGAAGCTGTAGGATAGGAATAAATATGTCAAAGTGGAGAGTTTACTAGGCACTAGCATGAAACAGAACACGTGCATTTTAGTTATTACTATTTCAAATCAATATACCTATCCACATATCAAATTCACTTTACTTATCCAAATCCGCTTTCATTTCCTGACCACCACTTGACAAAAATCTATTTTCTGTAGGCTCTTAATGCCTTGGTTTGTTTGTCTTTCAGCACAGGGATAATTCGCTAGCAGTGAACAACTGGGATAGAAATCATGGTCTGTTTCTCCTAAACATATGCCACATGTGGTACAGTATTTCATGTTGTGCTGGGGATATATTAAATAGATGATTCATGCCACTTTTTTTAAAATAAAAAGGAAATAGCTTTCTTTCATGTATAAAGGATTTAGAATGAAATTTTAAAAGAAAATAACATAAATACATGTAAAACTCACTTGGTAAATATGTTTTAACATGCATATCACTGCTGTCTTGGCCTTTTCACTCCTAGACATATGTGATTCATAATTCAAAGTTTGCATTAGAATTAATTTTGCTGGAAATATTTCTAAATAAGAATACTGTAAATAAAAATATGAGAGTCCCCCACTTTATTGATAGTACACTTTACTATCAGAAGGTATGGCAAATAAAATAATTAGTAGAATAGCTAAAAATCATCATCAAGATTGCAGAAAGTCCCTGGGATTGTGTGTGTGTGTGTGTGTGTGTGTGAGAGAGAGAGAGAGAGAGAGAGAGAGAGAGAGAGAGAGCGCGAGCGAGAGCGAGACTTTACAGGAGGAAAGATAGTTCATCTTCAATGGGAACCTAATTATCCAGAGCTGGTTCTTTAGTGAGGTCACCAGTGTACCAATTTTGCAGCCAGGAAATGGCCTTTCTTTCATGGAGACTCTGACTTTCCTCCCTCCTACCACTCCCTCCTTGTACCAATGTTACCTTTCAGCTTGTATCCACACACTACGCCCAAACATCTTATTTATCTTCACACAGAGAAAGGATTAATGCATTTTCCTCATTTTTACTGTATTTCATATCCTGTATTTCACATCCACTGTTTGTTTTTATTGCTAAAATTTTGATATTTATTATGTTTTGGACACATACTGTTATTATTAATAGAAAACTTTTCTTTGATTATTTCGATTACTACAGGAAGGACAAAATGCTTTCCAATGCTGCTTTTGAAAAATTTACACACACACACATACATAACATGTGACATGTCTCAAAAGTGTATTATGGACCTCTTTTGAATGATAAAGGAAATAGTAAATCAAAGGTGCATAAATCCTATCTGACTTTTATCCTGAAAATCAGTTCTCCAAGGGTAAACTTTATTTAAGTTAACACTTACTGGCATTTACTATGTAAATACCAGACACCATTCTAGGTTCCTTGTATGTATGTTAAATTATTTGATGCTGACAGCATATCTGTTTTGTATTCAGGGAAACTGAAATGCCGGGAAGCACATAGTTAGTAAGTAGAAACCCTGGGATTTGAACACAGCTAGTCTGGTGTGGAGCCCTTGCTTTTATCCACTATATTACAGGGCATCTTAGCTATTCACTACTGTGTCTCAAGTTGTTTGGCTTTCATCCAACTACTAAATAGCTCCAGTCCAACATTTTCATATCTGTAAACATGAAAGTTAAACTAAATACTAAGGACCTTTTCACCTTCCAGCTTTAGAGCCAAGGGCTTGAGAAGCTGAGCAGAAGAAACAGCAAAAACTTGAGTGCTCAAGAGCTCAGGAAGCATATGTTGAAGAAAGATATTCTTGCCCCACCATAGATTTTTCAAATAGGCATTAACCAATTGAATAATTATATATTGATTGGCTTCTAAGGGCTTGGTCAGACACAGATGAAGAGAGATATTACAGATTTCTAACCCCTAAGAACTACTATTCCAATATATGGCAGACAATTAAAATATAGTATTAGAAGTTACTTCCCCCCCCCCCAAAAAAAAAGTTACTTCCCAGTCATAAGCACTAAGCACAATGAGAATACCGAGGGTAGTCACTCAAACCTGGGGATAGGGTCAACGCATTTGATTTATTTTCCTTGTTCTGACTTTGGGGGATGTACTTGTCCTGCATGACCATGCTTTTGCCTCCATTTTTAATGTGCAAACTATGGTGACTCAAAACAATGACTATATATTTGAAGAAATTAAGCTACATCCAAACTTAATAATCTACAATTTTATTTCATAGCCAAAGAAGAGCTGAACACTAAGTGTACAGGAAACAAATGTGAACATTATTTTTCTTACATTGTCACATTTTTATTGGAAAAACCAATAGCTGTTATGTTTCAAATGGGGGCCTTAATTTATTATAGCTATTACTGTGAGAAACAAAAAATGCTTGGGTCTAATGTATATGCGTAAAAGTAATATAATTATAGGGTTTACAAAATATACGATTTAAAAATCCCATTGTATTTAGTACTTTTGGTACTAATATGAATTCTCTAAGACAGGTAATATGAGGATTTGAGGTGTCAAATTAACAATACCTCCATTTTTGCCTTTATTTTGTACCATTTGAGAAGTAGACTAGGGATCAAGAAGACAGAGAGAAAAATGCCAGCATTTGCATTAATGGAGATTTGGAACAGCATAGCTTATATAGACGAAATGAAAATGATGAGTTGTATGGTTATTTTCAGAGATGTTATTGAAGAATTCAAGCATCAGATGAGAATATAGACTAGACAACTCTAATACTTCTTCCAACTATATGAATGAGTGATTCTTAGCACAATATGTTCTGTGGATTATTTGATATTCTTCATATTCACCAATCAATTAGCATGATTTTATTGAACACCTGGGCACTTAGTAAAATGAAAGACAATAAAAGAATACATAAACAATCAACAAAATATCTAAAAATTTTCAGCATAAATATAATCCCTACCATTAAGTAGTTTTAATTTAAGTTGTAGAGAATAAGATATTAAACAAGTAATTACAAATGTTAGCTTCAACCAAATGCACTGCCTTGAGGGACAAGAGAATATTAGTGAAGAGAGAAATTGTGATGGATCGCAGTAAATGGAGAAGTCTCATACTGGGTAAGAGTTTTGATCTAAGGGATATAGGAGGTCTGAGAGGGAAATAGCAAATACTTAACAGAATAAGTAAACAAGTGCACAGATATACACATAGTATGTGCTCAATGTATACTTGCTAAATGAGTCAAGTGACACTTGCAGAGGAACGAATAATTTAAGGCTGGAACAAAGAACCCATGATGAGGACAAAGAGAAGTGACCTGGACCATGTGAGGTGAACATGAACTTACAGGTGCTTAAGTGGCAGAAAGAGAAAACCCCCTTGTGTTCCTGTATAAGATCTTACATTAAAAATTTATTTAGCAATATTATCCCAGAGTGGGAAACTAGAGATGGCATAAACAACACAAAGCCTACAACAGGAATGCAGGTATGAAATAATGAGGACCTAGATTAGAAGGGCAGCAGTACAGATAGAAAAGAAAGGGTAAATCTGAGAGACACTTAACAGAGTCAAGAGACTCTGCAAAGGGTAGAGTAGCCTACGCTTGTAGAATAAGCTTTAAGTAAAAAGTCTTCTTTATGACCCAAGTCCAAAGCTCTGGGGAAAATAGATAACGTATGCATTTATAAGCAAGCTAGAGATGTAGTTCTAGATATTTTTCTAAGCTGTGAAACGTGAAATCCTGTTTAGAGGGAGTAGAGAGAGAGTCCTCTGGCCCAGGAATAGGTCTTATTTTTTGACTCCTTTTTGCTTCCAACTACTTTTAGTAGTATGAGTGCAATTATAACCAGACAGGGAAAGAGAGACACGCAGTGTGCCTGAATCCAGACTGAAAAGGGATCAGAGGCTCTAGGATTAACAGAAGGTTCTAATTGGCTTTTCAAATCTGATGAAAGACTGAGGTACATGCCCTTTGTAAACTGGGTTGCCTATAATTATTCAAAGGATGGTTAGACTCTTTCATTGGAAGAAGAAGTGTGGGAAGCAATAAACCGCCTTTTCATTTTAACTTAAATGAAGCAAGTGTAAATGGTACCTGATCATTTATAATTCTTTGTAAGTACCTCCTCACCGTTCCACATTGTTCCCCATCATGCAGTTATAGTTATGATACCAACCCATGTTATCACCACATTTATCTGACCCCAAATATTCACATTGGATCTGATTTTTTAAGTCTGCCAAAAATATAAGGTATTACCTCGTTTCCTAAGGGCAATCTGGTTGTATTTGCAAAGGAAGGATTCTATCTTGTTCTTGAGTAATCGTCACAAGTAGCATACAATTTATCATAATTCTCAGAAACAAAGGGAATGCATTTGCAAAGCCATCAGCTTTTAAATAAACGATGCTGGATTTCAGTCCCATGCATTTTGTAACATATATGCTTGTATTATATTAATTTGAGCTTGAAACACTTCACTCGTTCATTCACAGTTGCCTGAGTAAAGTTTTCTAACTGGTTAAAATGTGATGTAACAGCTAAGTGTGCCAATGATTTTAATATTTTTAATTTTTATTAACTAAGTTTAAAACTGGAGAAAAAGATTTGTAGTGCATATTTCTTTTCATTGTTACATCTGCCAACTGATTAAATTATGCTAATAAGAGAGTAGTTCCTGTAAAACCAGCACTGGGCATCATTTTTCAATAAACGAAAACAAAATTCTATCAATTTGGGTACTTGTCAATTTGTGTTCTCATAAACAACAATAACAACAACAAGGAGTACAAAGAGCAAAGGTGAGAAATTTGCGATTTTGAAATTGTCTTAGTCGGGGTGTTATTTTGGAGCTTATTGGTAAGGTCAGCTATTGCAGGATTTCAAAGGCAATTAGAGTAAATCAAACTGCAGAATATCCCCCTGGGCTGGTTTGAAGATACCTCGGAAAGATGCTCTTTTTCCCCCTAACCCTGGTTGCTGCCACATCTAGCAGCTGCTTTCTTTTTGACAATTCGTCACTCCTGAAAAATGTTTGCAAGCAGTTTGGATAATTTCCAATTCATTCTTGCAGGAAATGAGGATTTGCTTCCTCACTTGGGATACCTGCTGCTAGGTTTATTCACTAATAAGCATGATAAATGTTTTAGCCTTTGATCAGTGCTAATTTAACAAGTAAGCTCCCCAGAAAAAAAGTCTTTGAGGCTCAGGGGCTCAAGACAGCACATGAGTTGGAAATATGATTGATTGTGCTGCTGCGAGAAATTTCCATAAAAAACTTTTATCACACTGCTATGTTCTGAACAATTAAATAAAAAATGAAAGATAGTTACCCTCCAAAGAAGGACAGAGGCAGCCCAGCAAACTTCACAAGACATTTTTTTGGAACTGGCTCAGACTCATTTTCCAAAGAAACATCAGTCCTCTTTTTTATTAAATTTTATCCACATTACTTTATCCATTTCCTTTTTTTCTCATCCTGACTCATCTTCTTCACACATGATTCTTTTCTCTACCATCCTTGCCAGACCTATAATTAATATTTTAAATAAACTTTAACATGAGGAATATAATGAAAACTGAACAAATCAAATGGAGGAGAAATGGATATCTGAGACTTGTGTATTTAGAATCCATTGCTGTCAAAAGGGTTCAGACATAATGTAATGCCTAAATATGGAAGTTGCTGCCACTGTAGAGTTTTTCTCCACAATACAAAACAATTATGCTTGCAGTTTACTGTGAAGAAGTAATTCTGGACTGCCTGCTTCAAATCAGTTCTTAGTACAGCAAAGGCTGTACTATAAATTGTACTTCCAATCGACATTTCAAAATACCTAACCTGTGTAAAACAAAAGATACACAAACAAATGAGTCGTTCCTTGCCATTCAATACTCTCAACAAAATGCTCTCCATGGAGAAATAGGCATATGGATACATAGGTGTGGATAGAATTTAGTCACCAATAATGTTCATTTTCTGTTATTAAGGTTTACACTACAGGTGACAAAGTTGAGAAGTAATTCCATTTTAAAAGAAGAATCTGAAAAGCAAAGATGAAAAAGAAAACTGTGCCAATGATACAATGGGAGCTAAAGATATTAGCTAAAACATATAGGTACTGTTTACTATATATGGACATAAGTGCATGTAGTAAAAGTTTAACAACACGGAGAGATAGTGGTTACCTCATGCAACAAAGAAGAGAAGAAAGCCAATGGGATCAGAAAGGGTTATAAAGGGGGCTCCTCTTGTATCTGTGTTGTTTTATTTTCAGAAAAACAATCAGAACATTTAACATTTGTTAAATCTTGATGGTAGTTATACAAATATTCATTAAATTTTTTTCTGAACTTCTCTGTAGATTTGAAATATTTCATAATTATATATATCAAATGTTAAATGTAATATAGTTTATACAATAATTACTCTAAGTTGAAAAACAAAATGCTGGTAGACTGTTAGATTGGGGAAATGCTCTAAATTTATTTAATTTCCTTAATTTGATAATTATTTGATAATTGATTTGATAATATCTAACTTTTGTATGGGAAAGATGGAAAACATGGTGTTGAAAAGTTTTAAATTGAAAACATTTATTTTTTTTGATGATCAGTTTGCCCTAAAATTGTGTACTTATTTCTATATATAACCTATCTTCAAAGGGATATACAGAATAATATTCCAGGCTCATATTGGAGTTTTGATATTATGATATTATATGATAAAAAATGTTCAAGAAACTAGACATGTATAGCCTGGATGAGAAAATGTAATTTTAGGGGAATATCAATTCCCTAAAAACTGTCATAAAATATGTGAGGCTTTGACATGTGGAGGAGAGAGAAGAGTTAACACCAATTGAGAAGTTACAATCGAATATTTTTGGTTCTTAGCTAAAGCTGTAAGATCATTCCAGTTATAAAATATTTTGCCTTATGAATTAGTGAGTTGCTAGAAATGTGCAAGAGTACATTTTACATTCCAAGCACTTTGCATTCTAAGAGTCTATGAGTCAATGATAATATTCATCTAGAAATGGATATATTATGTAGTGTTTATGATTTTGTTATCATAAACTGCAGTTAATTTGTTTTATAAGATTATGTGCTAAATATTCTTACACTCTCTCCCACACTCATCATCCATTTCTAAATACACTGGGCTGCTCACAGCTAATGTGGAAGGGAGAGCCAGTGATATACCACTGAAAACATATCTACTAACCATTGTTAATGAGAGCAAGATGAACAAACAAGAAAGAAAAACGTTTTAACTGATAATGCCATGCCTTGTTATATTTCCTGTTTTCAACATTAACATGGGATATGTCTATGTATATTCATTGTAAATTGATATCTTTATTTTATTTTTGGAAAATACATTAATTTAAATTATTTTAGAACATGTAAATAAATGCATAAAGTCAGGTCCCACAGCATACCTATTGGAGGTAAAAGAATTTGACTTAACAAGAAGCTCCATATATCACTTGCACTTTCTACTAGGCCTTTTGTCACACTTAATGGAGTGGTTGAACTCCTTGAGTCTAGAGTTGCCTTGCTGTTCAATAGCTGCATATATCGCATTCAGTTCTCTTAGAGAACTCATGAATTGCTATTTTGTGGCAATGATAATATCCGGTATCGTACCTTATATTATGTTAACTTGTCAATCAAATTTATGTGTAATAACCAATAAGGGGCTTTAAGAAAGCTGATAAACAGAGATAACAAAATTAATGAGAGGAAAATGACTTCATTAAGATATTATAATAACAGTTATTGATTATCAAATTGCTCTCATGTGTGTCACTTACTATAATGGATGTCAATTTGTGAGTTCCAGAACACATTAAAAACTGTCTTCATTGAAAAAAACTATAATGACATTTTTTACTTAAGAGCATATGTCATTCAAGAGATTTTTCGGGAACAAATGACCTTCTGAGGTGGGAGAAGAATGAACAGTTTAACAGTACTGATTGAAGGAAGTGTTTTAAGGACACTAGTTAACTCACTTTGGCTTTGAGTCCTGAATTTCAACCACACAGTTTGGGTTCTTTTGTATGTTTTATCTTTTCACTTGAAAATAATTTCAATTTGCAGGCAAAATTGCAAGAATAAGAACAGTACAAAGAATACCTTTACTTACGACCTATTAGAAACATTTTCCTCCGTTTGCTTTATCATTTGCTCTCAGTCTTGCTCTCTTTCTCTCTCAAATAAAATAAATATATGGAATATATAAAGCATATAAAATACAAAAATGAAAATATAAAATATTTTTCTCAGAGACACTTTGGAGTAAAACTGTATATACATCACGGCCCTTTATCCGTAAGTATTTCTGAGATGTTCCTGAAGAATACGGAATTACTCTTACATTACTACAATATACTTACCAACTTCAGTAAATTTAAAATTGACATGACATTTACCTACTTTACTATTTTTATTCTAATATTGTCAGTTGACCCAAATAACGTCATTTACTGTACTTTTATTTTTTTTAGCCTATGGTACGTTTAATATCAGCCATCGCATTCAGTAGTGTTTCTGATCTTTGTGAATTGTGTATTATTACCTCTTAATAAACATCTCCTGAATGACACAGCATTAAAATAATTGTTACAATCATTATTGATAAAATAGAGAAAAGCAACAAATTTTAAAAGCCCACAAAATCTCCACCATAGAATTATTTTTTCATTTATTCTTTTTCATTTTTTAAATCTTTCCCCCACCAAACTTCTTAAAACTATGCTCTAAGCTCCCTTTTTTTAACCTACAGATAGCTCAGCTCCCCGTCATTTGTCTTTTGGCTTCACTACTCCATGTGAAACCTTTGTGAAGTCTGCCGATGACTTCAGAAATCCAATAATCTTCTTTTACAACTCTTCCCAGTCGTGACTTCAGCATTTTTTCCTATTTACTATCACCCTGATATTAGAATCTGTCTCTTACTTTGTCCCACTGACCCTGGATTCCCCAACTACTTTCTTCTTTCCCTTTTTGATCAGCTTTTATCCATCTCATTGGCTGCCTCATATTCTTTCAGTATCTTAAAAATAGGAGCTTTCTTAAATTCCATATATATGTGTTAGCATACAGTATTTGCCTTTCTCTTTCTGACTTACTTCACTCTGTATTACAGACTCTAGGTGCATCCACCTCATTACAAATAGCTCAATTTTGTTTCTTTTTATGGCTGAGTAATATTCCATTGTTTACATGTGCCACATCTTCTTTATCGAAGAACCCAGGGGTAAGACAGGAATAAAGACACAGACCTACTAGAGAACGGACTTGAGGATATGGGGAGGGGGAAGGGTAAGCTGTGACAAAGCGAGAGAGTGGCATGGACATATATACACTACCAAACGTAAAATAGATAGCTAGTGGGAAGCAGCCGATAGCACAGGGAGATCAGCTCCGTGCTTTGTGATCACCTACAGGGGTGGGAGGGAGGGAGACGCAAGAGGGAAGAGATATGGGAACATATGTCTATGTATAACCAATTCACTTTGTTATAAAGCAGAAACTAACACACCATTGTAAAGCAATTATACTCCAATAAAGATGTAAAAAAAAAAAAATAGGAGCTTTCAAACCTGCCTTTGGCACTCTGGCAAACCCATGGACTCAACAATTACCGTCATGTAAACAAAACCTAAACAGATAACACAAATCTAATCCACCCTGAATTTCAGCATTCCACTTTCAATTTATCCCATCAGCACTTCAAATTCATTAACTGAATGCTGCTCACAGCCTGCCCTCTCAAGCTGACTTCACCTTTCTGTGCTTCTTGTACTGTTCCATTTAGCTTTCAGAATATCTGAGACTTACCCATCGTTCTTGCCCCATAACAACACCCTGGTTTCCCATTTCTAGCCATTCCATCTTGTTAAAATCTCTAACTCATTCTCACCATTCAAAACTATTACTCAAGTTCAAGTCCTTTTTACCTTTCAACTTCTTTAACTGATCTCTATGAATCCATTTCTCTCTTCATTCTTACTATAACATTTCTCTAATTACAAGATTCTTTCACAACAGTATTCCTGAAGAGTATTTCTGATCATAGTAATTCCCTGTTGAAAAAAAATTAATGTCTCTTCTCTGCATATAGAACGAAGTACAAGGTCTTTGACCTGGTCATTAAATCCTTCAGTGATACTGGCCCCAAATACACTGCCAAACTTTTTTTTTTTTTTTAACTGTTCTGTAACGTACTCCATATTGTTTTATCTCCCTGTCTCACTTCATATCTTTTTCGTTTCCACATTATCACATGATTCAAAACCCAAAGCAAATATCTCCTTAGTCAAGCAGTTTCCTTTAAAGTTGCTGGACGGAATTAATCTCTCCAACCTAAGAGACTCCATTTAAATTGCATATACATGTTATAGTTTAGGAGATTATATATATATATATATATATATATATATATATATATATACACACAAACACACACACCTATATGTATAGGCACACACATATATGTATATGTGCGCATATAATAAACATGTATATAAGTATGTATATGTGCTTGATAAATATTTGTTTTTTAAGTTAATGTGTTAATAAAGCAGATAAAATACCAGTCAGACTACGAACTTTTAGTTTGCAAAGTATTTGTTACACAGGAATTTTAGTTTTAAAATGATTTATTGTAATGAGATTTGAATTCTCCAACAAATAGTTATTATTACAATTTTATCTCTGAATTCTAATAGCTTTCCAATTGCTAGAGGGCTGGAACTTATTTAACCTCACAGACCCCTTAGTGTAAGCCCTCCGTACTCTCACTGAGCAGAAGTAGAAAGGCACTAGAGATTCATTACATGAACACTTTCATATATGTCCTGGGTTCCTCCTGAGAAGCTCAGTGGCAAGGTGGCTAATCCTGTTGTAAGAGCTCATTGACACCAGATGCTGCAATTGAGATGAGTTTCCAAAGTTAATGAATTATACACATGACTATAAATAGCGCATGTTTTCCTTCAGCAACCAGTTTTTCTATAGTTGAGAGACTTCAGGTCAGTACTTTCCAATGGAGGTTCTCTGTGAAGGAACTTTCCCTAAGAGTTCATCTCTAAGGAGCCTTTCAAGTCAACAAGCATTTGATGAGAAGTGAGCACATTTAATGACTGTCAGTTACTGATGGTGACAATGGTAAAAATTTCATATCTAGAGATCTTTATTTACCCTGAAAATACTTAGTAGTTTACCTTACAAAGTTCAAGTCCTTTAATTATGCCTTTGCCATCTCATAGTTTATTCCATATTGAGCATAAGATGTGAGATACTGTAATTTAGTGATTCTCAAACTTGAGAGTGGATCAAAATACGTGGAGGGCTTGTTAAAACACAGCAGGCGAGGGAGTGAGATGGGGTATTCCCAGAGTTTTTGATTTAGTAAGTCTTTGGGGTGTGAGAACTCACATTTCGTGGGATGTTATAGTTTGCTTTTCTAGCATGCTCTTACATGATATTAATGCTGCTGGTCTGAATACCACACTATGAAAACCAGTTCTTTGGTCCTTAAACTTGGTGTCTTACTGAAACTACCTAGAGAGATTTAACATTACCAGCCCTTCACCTCTCCCTTCCCACTCTAACCCAAGTCCCTGAGATTCTGAATGGTATAGGGTGTGGCCTGGTCATAGGAATTTTTCATGTGGGTGATTCATAGTTGCAGGTATGATCACTAGCCTCTGAGGGGTCATTTTAGATAGAGATTAGGAAATCAATCTCAGGAGTTGAACAACAGGGATGGGATATGACTCAAAGATATCAAGAGTATTCTACACTGGTAGCTTGCTTATTTCTATTCCACATCAGCAAAGCTCTTTGTGGGGCAATAAAAACTCCTAAAGAAAATCACACTATCTGTATGAAATGGTTACTGCTAATATGTTTTTAAAAATCTTTACATCATCTAGTAAAACCAAACATATAGTCATCATCTGAGCAGGGATTCATAGAACCAAGTTTCTTTAGATTAGTACTTCTCTTACCTAGAGGTCTTGTTAAAACAGAGTCCTATCCCCAGAGTTCCTGGGAGTGGGGCCCATGAATTTCATTTCTATTTCTAAAAAGTTCCTAGGGGATGAAGGTCAGGTACCATACTCTAAGGAGAATTACTTGGGAAATGAGAAGTTTAGCAAGACCCACAGTAAAAAGGCAGTTCTTGATATGTCAAACAACTAGACGAGTCATCTTGGCGATCTTACCCAAATGGCTTCTGGTGAACCAGAACTCACTAGTGAAGGTCACAGGGATGTATGTAGATAAGATAGACACATTGTATACTAATTCTATATTAACTAACTATGAGCTTATTAAAAGCTTACAGTTATATATTATATACTAAAGTTTTTCTTTTAAATTACTGGCACAAAAAAGCATAATATCATATATATTGAATAATTTGCTGAATTTGAATTTAGCTCAGACCCCTTTCTTAACTCTTTAGAAATGATCTGGATTCCTAGTCCAAGGAAGGTAAGATGTCTAGTGGCTATCAGTTTTTACTACTCTCATGCTACCAAATCAACAGTAGATCTTTTTGGATATCTAATATTGAAATATCTAATTTTTTTCAATAACTAAATGCTGAAATCTTTGAGTAGCCCCAAATTTGAGAACTGCTCTTTAGCACATAATTCACCCATTCATTAACCAATGAACCAGACATTCTGCTAGTCATTAATGATAAAACTGTCAATTAAAACCAGAAGACACTATGCCTGTCTTCATGGAAGTTAATGGGGAAGATAGGCATTAATCAACGAATTCCCTAAGTATATCATTGCAAACTGTGATATTGCGATGAGAAAGGTTTATAAGTAATTTACATGTTATGGAGAGTATCTGAATACACACAAAACCACCTTGCGCTATCAAAGCTGGATAATGTTAAGGAGACAACAAACACACCAAGAGGCACACTCTGTGTTTGAGTGACTGGCACATCAGGCCAAGAAGGTTCAAATCTCTGTCTCAACAAAATTATAAATCAATATGTGTCACTGATCTTCAGGGAATATTTCTAGTGATTGCAACTATGGATATTAAAGCCACATATGGCAAAGGTCTACTGTGCTTGGCCAAGGTGATTTTTAAAGGGATATTTGCAATCTTTGTTAAAACTGTCTTTCATCAGTGAGAAATCACAGGCCAAGTTTTATCAATCAAAATCAATACATGTGATAGTGACATTTTAGCAACAATCATGACTAATTTAGGTTGAATAGTTTTAATCCAACAGGTTATATTAATATTTGTACTCTAAATATGGTCGAGGATTCCAAGAAATATGTTGTCAAGTAATTCATTATTGAATACAGCAATGACTCTATTATTGGGTAATATACAATGACAGGCTTACCTATCTTTCCCTACACACTTACTTCATATTTTGTAATGTTTTAATTGAAATACAATATAGATTGAAAATGGCATAAAATATAAGTATACAGGTCAATGAATTTTTACAAAATAAACACAGCCATTTAAAGAGATTTACAAGATAATGCCAACATCTTTCTATCGTGTTGTACCAATTTACACTCCACACAGCAATAGATGAGTGTCTCAGTGGCTTCATATTCTTGCTAATCCTTGATATTTCCCTCCATTTTAGTCATTCTGGTGAAGTATAGTAGCACTGAATTAAACTGTGGTTTTAATTTATTTGCCTTTGGAGGTTCTTTTCTTTGTGAGTTTTTAAACTTTTGCATTGTCTGTCTTTTACATCTTGATTGGTAGGAGTTAATATGTAGTTCGGTACAAGTACTTTGTGAACTATATGTATTGCGAATATTTTCTCCCATTCTGTGGGGCCATTTCATTGGTGACATTGCCTTCCCAGCACTCTATCCTCTACTCTCCTTCTCAAAGATTTACTGCTAAACTTTCCAGATTCCCACTTCATGCAGTTTCAAAATCCGGCAAATGCATCGAGGACAAAACACTGCTGTTTGTTTGAGCCCTCTAAATTACCAATTTTGTCACTCCAGCCCCATGAACGCACCAACATTTTGTGGATATCCCACCCCACGACACCCTAGCAGTAATCTTTTGTTCTGGAAAAATCTCTGGTCCTCATTACTTGAACAGCTTTTTGGTGCCATTAGTTTTTAAAAATTTCCTTCCAGCTTTTCCACTTGTTCTCAATTGGACCACCGAGGTTTCAGAGGCCACCCTATCCTACCTGGAAGTGGATACCATACCACATACCTAAACTTATTTACAAAGCACATCAAATACAGCTTAAAAATAAGTAAATATGTGAGAGACTAGGATTACTGACTCAATTTCGGAGTTGAAAATGATGAAGAAGGCACAGTTCAAACTAGACAGTGATACTTAAGAATAAAGATAGTAATTTAAA
>NW_021703782.1:67772064-67836329 GCF_005190385.1 Monodon monoceros
TTGGAGATCAGATTATAGTTTGAATTGTTTATCCTTATTTGTGTTTTCCTTTGTGATTTGCCATGGTTTTGAGAAGGAGTAAAACACAGCAGCCACTCGGAAGCCAAGAGACTCAGTTCTTATAGTCTGTCCCATTAATAATAAACTTCCATTTCATTTTTCTGGACCTACATCTTGCTGATCTATACAATGAGAACTTTTGTGTGAGGTATAAATGACATACAGCATTATATTAGCTGCAGGTGTACAACATAATGATTCAATATTTGTATATTT
This sequence comes from Monodon monoceros, assembly GCF_005190385.1. Taxonomy (NCBI): domain Eukaryota; kingdom Metazoa; phylum Chordata; class Mammalia; order Artiodactyla; family Monodontidae; genus Monodon; species Monodon monoceros. The sequence goes on from NW_021703782.1 coordinate 67,772,341, forward strand.
TGTGGAAGGATCACCACAATAATCTAGTTAACACCCATTACCATACACGGTTATAAATGTGTTTTCTTGTGATGAGAACTTTTAAGATCTACTATTCTCTTAGCAACTTTCAAATATGCAATACAGCATTATTAACTACAGACATCATGATGTACATTATATCCCCATGACTTTTTTCTTATTTTGGAAGTTTGTACTTTTTGATTGCCTTTATCCATTTCACTTATCTCTCACCCCCTAATAAAATGAGAACTTTAAGCTAAATCATCTGGAGGGTTTTTTTTTTAACCTTCAAAAATTGGTTTCTGCAATATTTCCACATGTTTCTCATTTGCAACTTATTTTTGAGTCTAGATAACTAACTTGAAAATATTAGTTGTCACTTTGGGCAAAAGAAGAGGCAAGTAAAGGAGTAATTATTCTCCAAATTCACTGTTGGTTTGATATGACTGATAATGTAGTGTATTTATCAGGGACATTTTAAAATATAATACTGAGAGTAGAACAGCATGATAATTAAGAGCAACGACTCTAGAGCCAGAATGCTCAGGTCCAAATCCCAGCTTCAACACTTGCTAAATGTGTGACCATGGGTCAGCTGCTTAACACCTTTATGAGTATTTTATATAAACACTTAATCAGTTAATTTAGGTAAAATGCTCACAACCATGTCAGGCAAACAAGAATTAATATAAAATGTTTGATTTAAAAAAGAGAAAAAGGGCTTCCCTGGTGGTGCAGTGGTTGAGAGTCCGCCTGCTGATGCAGGGGACACGGGTTCGTGCCCTGGTCTGGGAAGATTCCACGGAGCGGCTAGGCCCATGAGCCATGGCCGTTTAGCCTGTGCGTCCGGAGCCTGTGCTCCGCAATGGGAGAGGCCACAACAGTGAGAGGCCCACATACTTCCAAAAAAAAGAGAAAAAAATTATGTGTGTATGTACACATACACATTTTAAAAGATAATACAATTCACATGGAAACATCTTCTTGATACTATTTTTAATGACAATGACTAAATAATTGTTCCTAATGAAAAATTCTTGTTTATTTTTTGAGAAAATTGAACAACTGAATGTAGCAATGAAAATGCACTGCTATTTGGAGAAGCTTCACCAAGTATGCATATCTGGGGTAAACTGTCCGTTAATCATCAGTAGGCCTTTGTTTTCTTAGTTCAGAATATGTCTCCATTGGACTCACAATGTCATAGAAAAGGAAAGAGCAAAATAAAATAGTCATTCTTCTGAATCTTCTGCTCTCAATACTGAGTAATCCTGAAATAATTTTTCCCCTTAGGGGAGAATAAAAAGTTTAGAGAGCTACTTTCATTATTTTTCACATCTGTCTTTCTATCTTTTTTTTTCAAGTCTCAGTCAGACCCCTAAACTAAAATCCAGAAATACATCAAGAAAGGCAGATCTGATGTTGGGAATAAGAAGCCCTAAATCCTTACATCTATCCTCACTTCAAAATCCCCTGCAACGTTTCCCTTATCACTTGGCCTTCTTTAGTCCCTTGAAGAATTTGGCTTCACAGTCTGAAGAGTGATAGAGAAGGAACTGAGAAAGTTTTAGGTAGAATTGAAGCCCAGTCTGTATTATCTGAAGTACCATATTAGAAACAATAGCACTCTATCTGGAACTGCCAGGCATTTTAAACTTCTTTTTTTTCCAAAGCAGCAAATTAGTGAGAACTGTCAAGTTTCTGTGGTAATTGTTTTGTTTTGTTTTCTTTCAATTTCTGGATTTATTTTCAAATTTACCACAGGCCGTTTTGGGACCAGTAGATTGAAACTTCATTTACGTGAACCTTATAATCATGGGAGTTGAAATGGCTTTTCAGACCACTTCTTTGTTCCCCCGTTTTTCTTTCTTTGAGTCCTATTCCCCAGCAGCCTAGTATTTTTGTTACAAAATTTCTCACAGTGCATTTCCATGTCCTTAGTTTCTGCTCAGTTTTGTTTTGAGCCTTCATCTTGAGTCTTTATCTCAGAGCCCTATTCATGTCTCACTTTCCTTTCAGGAAAGAAGCTAAAGTTTGAATTTTCACATATAGTTGTATTTGAATGAAGCAATTTTTGAGATACAGGATAATAGGATTTTGCCTAGAATTTGGTCAGATCATGCAGAATTCAAGCTAACTTTTGTTTTTCTATTAGATCGAGATTAAACTGTAACCAAATTAAGCTCCTTAAGAAGAGGGTCTGTTGGGAGTGAATTAAACACATAATATGAAATGATCAAGGGCACTGGAATGTTGAATTTATGAAGAATATTCAAGAGCAGATTGTGATAAGATATTCCATCTAGATTTCCCTGGGATCATTTCTATCTTTTTCATATACTCCTACCTCTCAACTTCTCTGTGCTTTAGCTTTAAACACCCAATACCTGTGGCTTTCCTTCAGCAGGTGGGCCTAAAACTATGGAACCAGGTTGCCCTTTGCTCCTAAAGTTTAGAGAGCTGCAGTTGCCTGGGACTCTACTGTCCCCTGGAGTGCTGGCCCTTAACTAATTACTGACACAGCCAAGGTCATGAAAGGTCAGCTCTCTTTGCTTCAGGATGCACAATTCTTGGCATAACTTACACTGTAAAGATGCCCTGCAGGGTCAGGCTGAAGCTGCCCCTTCTAGAAGAACTTGCCCAAGATCTCATCCTTAATTGGCTTCCTATACCCTTGTCCAACTTCCCTCACTTTTACCATTTTTCCCTGGATCACTCCCTTAATAAGTCACTTCCAACACATTTTCATTATAGGTACTGCTTCTGATTTACCCTACCTAATACACAAGACAAGATAGTCTAGAATATTAAGTCATTCACACACATTCGTTCAACAAGTATTTACTGAGAGCTTTCTTTGTACCAGGTACTGTGCTAATGCTGATAAAGTGCTGAAAAAGAGACAAAACTGGGGCTTCCTGGTGGCGCAGTGGTTGAGAGTCCGCCTGCCGATTCAGGGGACACGGGTTCGTGCCCCGGTCCGGGAAGATCCCACATGCCGCGGAGCGGCGGCTGGGCCCGTGAGCCATGGCCGCTGAGCCTGTGCGTCCGGAGCCTGTGCTCTGCAATGGGAGAGGCTACAAAAGTGAGAGGCCCGCGTACCGCAAAAAAAAAAAAAAAAAAAAAAAAGACAAAACTGGATGAGAGAGACCTTTAGTCAATAACTTCATATGTAATTAGTTAGTTGCTAGTGATAATAATTGCTATGAAAGAGAAGATCATGTGGCTTTCTAAATAGCATTCATCAGAGGGAAATGGTTTATACCTATTCTAAGAGGTTTCAATGAACAATTCTGGGAAAAATGGATGGAAGCTACAAGAGGAGAGATTTCAGCTGAATACAAGAAAGAAAGTTTTAGCTCTGTCCAGAGGTAGAAATGGGCTCCTATGAGAGATGAGGACTCCTCATCAATGGAGGCATTTATAGTTAAGCCTCAACATCATTTGTTGTTTTATCCATGAGAATCAAGTCTCTGTTGGACTAGATGAACTAGATGAAGTCTTAGAGCCTGACTCTACTCATTATGGAGACAGTACATAGTGATTAGAGAAAACAAAAGAACAGCTCAGAAGATACTGAAGGATTTCAGTTTCAAGTCTGGAAGTAAATGTCAGGGGGGATGTTCAGTGAAAGAGCTGATTGTCATAAAAGATTAAATAATCTTGTCATATAGTCTTTGCCAGATTCAAAAATGACTTTTTGCCATCATCATAGACATTCATAAAATAAAAATAAAATCTATATTTGCAGAGTTGCTTTCCCTACATTCAAAGTATGGATGTAACACTGGCTTATAAGACCTTGATATCATGATGGAAAGAAGGGCAACCTGAAATCTGAGGACACTGATCTTATTATATGAACCCATTTCATACAAATCACTGTTTTCTGTTGGACATTCACAGTACGTGAATATGACATGTCTTAGTGCTACAGGGCAGATGACCACTCTGCATCTTCAATACAATAAACATATTTAAACTAGAAATAACCTGATATATACATATTCCATATAATATACAGAGCAAAAATATATAAAATGAATAAGTTATGTCAAATAACAAATATCATGTAAATGTTTCCCTTAATACTAAGTAAGTTTCTTGAGGGAAGAAACCGTGTCTATCTTCTTTTTTACTATATCTTTAATACCTAGAATAGTGTCTGGCACACATTCAGTAAAAAATAATTATTTGGGAATTAATGTAAGATAAAGATTTATGAATAAAGGTGACAGGTGTGTGTATATACATATATAATATACATAAAAGGGTATTCTTGCAAGTGGTAATTCTTCTTCATGACTAGTTTTATTTATTTTTAGAGTAATTATTTCTTCTAAATTAGCAGGAACTTTTCCAGGCAAGAATACTAATGTCAGTTTCCTATGATTGATCATTGATGTTTCACTTTCAGCTAAAATCACAGTAAGAAGAACAATCTTATGTCACATTCTCTTATATTTTAAAGACTGTTTTATTAGTACAAGGTTTTAGATGCTTTAGAGAATAAGAAAAACAACTCAAAAGTCTCAGGTGAATAACTGAAAATTTCTAACCGAGTGGCCAATGCCAAAAGTTCATAATGAGATCATTTCTGCATTAATGAGATTTCAGTGTGCTTTATATCTTTGCCCCCCAGTGTCTTTCTACCCCATCCTTGGTCACCACCTCTGGAGCCAACATGACTTTGCTCTAGTATAAATCATCCTCATTAGGTGAACTAGATTGTGTTGATGAGTTCAGCTTGAGCTAGATTTACGAAGTGACACAAAGTTTGAAATCTCAATTTATTCCAGTCCTGTGTATCATCTTCTATGAGCAGTTTCATGATGTGGTAATTGGGCAATAGTTCAGCATTCTGATAGCCCCAGGAGATTCAATTCCACCATAATAAAGGACTTTTAAAAAGTCTAACCGTTCTATTAAAGAGTACCCTGAATATCAATGCATTTATTTTACTTTTTTTTTAAATCTGAAAAATACTTCAATGCCTATTTTTCCTTCTTCATTCAATATTGTTCAAGCTTGGATCACTGACTCACCAAAGGATGATCTAGAAGGCATCAAGCTCCATTGGACTAGATAAATTCTGTACATCACTGATTACTACCCTGATGACTTCTTTATTCAGGCCCAGAAGTCAGATTTGCTTCTTTGTACAGAAACTACAGGACTGATAGCACACAATGAATCATGCCTAACAACATGTTGACAAGCTGGCAAGAGACAGCCTGTACAGTGACAAATACAGCTGACAACAAGTATACACATCTGTTTGGTAGGATTTATGAGAAAGGAAAACAAACAAGAAGAAGATGGGTTCTTTGGTTTTGTAAGAGAATTTAGAGGCTCTTTTCTTTCTATCCAAACAACAGCAACATAAGGAATACATATTAGCCCTCAAGATTTATTTATTACAAGCACAACCAGATTACAAATGGTCTGTGCAGATTAGATTAGCATTTTGATTATCAAACTGCTGTTCCAAATATCTGATGAACAGATATTAGAATAGTTCTTAAACATACTGATTAAACACACATTGATGCTGCTATTTTTAACATTTGCTTATATTCAGGTATAAATCAGTTTCCATATCCTTCCTTAAAACTTAAAGTGAAACATATAAAATGTATATAACCCCACCAGACTTTTCTCAGGGAGACAGAGGCCCAAGCCCTCATTTTGGGGTTCAATTTTGGGAATTAAATAAATAAATTTTAAAAGGAGGTTAACAGATTCAAATGCCCGTAATTAGGTATTCAAATAGCTTATGCAGTAATCAAGGTGCTCTCACAAAACTTATCATTTCACAACCAGCCTGCTAGCTCTCACATTTCCATTTGTCTATAACATAAATGTTCTGCCTGCAACACAATTAGTCCAAAGCACCAAAATTTTCTCAGTTCTGGAACAAGTTTCTAAGTAAAAAAAAAATGACATAATAATAATAGTAGCAATAACAACAACAACATCCAATTAAAAAATAATAATAAATCCATTCAGAGTAGTGGGAATCCCCCTGCCCCTTGCAGGAGATTATGTATCAGACTGAAAAGACAGCAGCACGGATAAACTTTCGCAAATGGTAACGTGTTGCATTATTTAGATGATTTAGGCAGAAAAAATGTTTAGAAACATTTGGGATTTTAGCAATTTAATTTTATCACCCTTATGGGTCTTGATGTGAGCTATTTATTCTTACAATTGTAGTTGCTGATTTTTTTTCATCAATATTACCCTAGAAGATCTTTTTATGGTAGAGCTTCTACTTTTCACATAGTAAAGGCTTATTAATGATTGGTTGAATAAAATGAAATCAGACTATAGTATGAGGGCCTAGAATGTTTGTCCCTACTCTGAATGACCACAGCTCTGAATCTGGTTTCTGATGAAACTTCCTCATTGCCAGTACCCTCAGAGAATAACAACTGTGGGAACAGAGAAAGGTTTTGAATATCCTGAGCTACCCGTAATAGAATGAGGGCCTTGTCCTAGTCTTCATCATTGTTTTAATCTCCAAATTTTGAAAATGGATGGTAGGTAGGAATATTATTCAGAAGATTGGGTAACATATAAATATGTTTTCAACCTTGGGTGAAGTTAGCCACCTGAGACTCAATCAGAATTATTTATATCCTGTTCTTCCTTCCCTCCAAGGTGGAGACAGTGAATGGGTAAACTAGGTATCACGGAAAGGCTGATGTGTGAGAGGATGTCCTTCCTGTCTTCAGATGTTGAAGTGTAACAGTCTAGTCATTGTTACTCATTTAGACTAAGAACTGGTTTACAGTCTCACTTATATTTACATTTAAGTTTCTTTAAAATAATTAATCACTATTATTGTTTTCATAAAATCTCAAACCTGAAGCTGTGAGAAAAAAAAGAAATCTTCTTAAACAAAAAAATAAGTATTTCAACTTCAAATCTATTGCCAATGACTCTCTGCTGTATTGTTAAATTTTAGAATTAGAGCTTTTTAGAGAAAAAATAGAGTATAGATATCGTTGATTTAAGACCTTTCATTTTCCTTCCTTCATTATTGGCACACTGTTCTACCAGCCAGTTCGTTCTGCTTTTATTGAGTTGAATTTCAAAGTAATATTTTATCAAATGTCATGTATTTACATAATTAGCATAATTACATATAAGTGTATAATTAGTGTAAATACATGTAATTACACTATTATAGTATGCTATAATCTTGTAAAAAAAAGCTTTTTCTTACTTTACAAGCCAAAACATATGCATTGTGCACAAATATTAGATAATTTTTGATAGTCAGTATCTTTCTTGTCTTAATTGGTTTAACCATATACCAAATCTTAATATGTATATTTGAAAAATAATTTAATCTTTATTTTTGGCAGTTGTTTCGTAGTTGGTTTTTTTTTTTGTTTTCTTTTTAAAGAAAACAACAGACCCTGGAAAAGAAAACATTCTTTATCTTTCAGTTTAGGTTAGTGTAGAGAACAAGCAATGTTTGAATTCAAATAAAAACAGCTTTATATGCAAATTTCATTTGGACAGAAGTTAATAAAACTGAACTCTGTGACTTGGCAAATAATGGGTGTTAATGAAAATGCTGGATGCCACCTTCACTATGTTGGTCTCCTAGTGCACCTGATAAAAATATTCAAGTAATTTTAAATACTGGACCAAAGAGAAATGGCCAGTAAACAGAGGAATTCACACCTGAGATACTATAACCTCTTTCTTGCCAGTCTCTGTAAGGAGTTCTGGAAATGCTATGATAATTATTTTATTCTTTTACCAACACCCCAGAATGATTCCCACATCAAGTACGTCTCTTTGAAACTGAAACTTGAATTTCTTTCCTTATTAATGTCAAAATTCTAAGTCCATCACATCAACCCTGTTTGAGGATGGTATATTTAGTTAACTACAGTGATGTTTATATGTCTCTGCAGGATATTGACTACTAGTGGATAAAATTATTAAGACAAGATAACATTATAGAGACATCTTCCTTGTCTCATCCACTTAAAAAAACCTGAAATATCAAGAAAAATATGAAATGTAAAGTAGAAAATATATTTAACATAAATCATAACATATAATGTTGAAAAGAGAAGGCAAACTGAAAAACTCACAGAAGGGAGACATATTTAACATTCATGTTTGAAGTCAGGTGGGTACTGACAAGATAGAGATTACTTTGCTCCCAAACATTACTCAGAAACTAGTGGCATCACCAACAGAGGGAAGGGTAAGATGAGTGGAAATCGGATATATTAATGTCTGTAACATCATGAGCTAATCTTCAGCCCCCACCTACAAGCTTATGCAGTTGGAGAAATGTTCATTTCCAGTTTAGAGGTCAGAAATGTAATTATCCTGTTGAAATTGAACCAAACAGTTCTGAACATTGGAACTCCAGGCACAGAGGTGGCTGATGGTGAGGTATTATATAAAAAACAAGAGAATTAAGAGAAATTCTACACACTAAGTCATGAAACATCTAGTTCTCTTCCTTCATAGAGCTCCAAAACACTTCCCTAGGCAAGAGACAGGTGGATTCTCCAGAGAAAAAGAAATCACTTCAGAGAAAAGACCTAAAATTCTGACATCTGTGCATTCCCCAAATAGATAGCTGGCCATCTAGTTAGATTTCAAACTGTTGGTTCAGTTAACCAGCAAGCCATTACCATAACTCTGTCACAACACGCAGAGAATTTGTTATATCACTCTGAAATGTCAATGGAGTACTACACAAGACACTGAGAACAGCTTTTAATATGAAGGTAGAGACCAAAACAAAGAAAAACCTACTTCACTTCTGAAAAAAAAAAAAAGTCAGCGAAAAATAAAACAATTAAGGAAGAAGAAACTAGGTCTAAAATTTAAATAATATACTCAAGGAGCTAGCGTAGATTTTGCATATTGCATCTATGAAACAAGAACAGGACACCATACAAAAAGGCACATCAGAGAAAAACACAGAGCTATTGAGAAAAAAAGAATCTGCAAAGCAAAATATCAAAATACTAAAATGCCACTGATAAAGAGAAACAATTTGTCATAAACAAAGGATAAGAATCAGTGATATTTAAGTTCTCAAATTAACATATGTCAACTGTACTTCAATAAAAATTTTAAATAAATAAAAAACATAGTAATATTGAATTTTTCAATAGCAAAAAGTAAAATAGAAGAAAATAAAGCAATATATTTTGACTGCTGAGTCAAAAATCATACCAATAGAGAATTTTCTATCTAGATAATTAATCAAGGATGAGCCAAAAATTAAGGCATTTTAATTTATGCATAGTCTCAAATAAGACTTTCCATTCATGCATTTTCAGAGCTTTTTGGGAAATATACATCCCCCCAAACCAAGAAAGAACAAGACATAGGACCCAGAGAGCAGAGAATTTACCACTGGAGAAAGGAAGAGGATTTACTGACAAAAGCCACATAAAGACCCAGGATGACAACTGTAAGCTGATGTATGGATCAACTGGACCATTTTAGAGAAGCCACTAGAGGACGCCAGAAAGTATAGCTCCAGGTTCAGGTTTGGTCAAGTAAAAATTTGTACTGAGATGTTTTAATCAGGTATTAAAATTTTTTGTAGATAAAATATTGACACAATTATTAACTTCAGAAAAAATGAAAGTTGTAGAAGAAAATAAATAGTAATTGTAAATATAGTATAGAATTATAGCTCAACAGTAATCAATACTATCAGAGTTCTAAAACTGAAATGAGCTAATAGGGATTTAACCAAAAAAATCAGTACATAGTGATAATGGCAGGTAAGGAAGGGAGGAAGAAGTGTAAGGTAACTAAAAATCTTCATTTATAATATAAAGTACATGGGTAATGTCTATAACTAAGGCATCTATAGGTAAAAATATACTCATATCATTTAGAAATATGTAGGTAAAATCCAGAAGTAATAACTACAACATTTGTAACTGGCTGCCACTGGGAAGCGCAGATACATTCATTTGTAAGCTTTTATATATATTATTTAACTCAATATTATTTACATGAAATACTTCTATAAAAATTTTAAATAATATAATAAATTCATATCACATTAAAAAGAAAGTCAATGAAGTCCTTGAGAATGAGGTAATTTACATTAGAAATGTTTAATTTAGTACTGTGAAATTAAATTCTGCTAAATTGGAATATAAAGGCAATCTAACTGAAAGTAAGACAAAAAGACAAGGATTAATTTATTATTTAAAAATCTTCCTAATATTAGTTTGACCTGCCTCCATCAACACACCCAATTATTCTCTCTCCATAGCCGGAGAGTCCACTCAAGTTTCTCCAAAAAACCCCAACTAATTTGCTCCCCTCTCACACTTGGCAGATAGACTTTTCTTATTCACAGAGAAAAGAAAATCCACAAATGTGATCTCTCTATTTATAGTTCCACTTACCACCTCCCTTCACTCCCCTTCCTTTTCTGTCCCAGAGGAATAGGCATTGCTCCTCTCTAATCCTAAGCACTCCATTTGTGAATAGGATGTCAACCAAACCTAGATTGATCTCCTTATTTTCCTGTACTTCAGGTTCTCCTTCTTAGTTGTCTTTGCAGACACTGACACGTGTGTGTCTTAATTTGGGTTGCTCCAGAAGCAGACAATGGAACAAAGATTCAAGTGGTGCAAGTAGTTTACTTGAGAGGTGATGCCAAGAAATACCAGAAAGGATGGAGAAATTAGGCAAGGAGGGGAAGATAGCCAATAAAGGGCTTGCTATCAAGCCAGTTAACCACTGCCAGTAACTGGAGCTCAGTCCCACTGGGAAACTCTGGGATCTAGTGTATCACATGCCAGGGAACCACTGAAAAACAAGGCACAAAGAAACTGGGATAACTAATCCACCAATTCCTTTATTGACACTGGTTGAGAGCTGTTTTCTTGAGGCTTTGGCACTTCAACTTTCCCTCAAAGTGAGACAAACATGCTTCTTCTTGCATTCAGACAAAAGAGCACAGAGTTGTAGGTATCCCAGGAAGCACCTTCAGAGGGTAGAGGTGAATGCCAAAGGGATCTGGGTGGGTCTCTAATAGCAATGAAATGGCATCTGTGCCACAGACTAATCTAAAAGCCTTGGAGCTGTCCCTGGCTTTCCTTCTCTCAACTTCTATAGCCATACGATCATGAAATCCCATTAATTTTCCTCTAAAATATTTCCAATCTCCCTCACTCATACTCTTAACCTCTTCATTAGTTCATCAGAAGAGATTACCAGATCTTTGAATTATTGTAAGAGCCTGCTCAGTGATTTCTTTGACATTTTATTGTTATCATTTCCATGACATAATTCACTTAATCTCCTACTATAACTTCCCATCTTCCATAAGACCCATGGGAGTTAGCATATTCTGAAAATAAGGACTCCGGAATCATATAGAACTAGATTTGAATCCTGTCTTTGTTCCATACTAGCTTTAGGATATTTGGCATTGTACTGAGTCTTATTTTCCTCATTTGTATATTGGGCATATTTAGCTTGAAGAACTATTTTGAATATGAGAAATAATATGTTTAATTTGTTTTACTTTGGGGAGCTCATTAAATGACTGACTTATTACTATGGTCAGGATTAGCTCATCACACAAGGCCCTTTATAACATTGCTCCTACTTCTATACCTAGATTCTGCTCCATTTTTCTATATACTACCCTAATATTTTCTCTATAATTTGGCCATATTCTTTCTCGCAACTCTTGTTTGTATTCCTGGAATGCCCTAGTAAACTCTTACACTCATAGAGCCAGCTTGAATGCCATGTCTTCTGTGAAATGTTTCCTCATTCTACGAGGCAGTTAGTCACTGCTTCTTATGCTACCACATAACTAGGTTCTAAATCTTATTTTTTATATTTAAAAACATTTTTTACACAAGTCTCCCTGACCAGAATATAAGATTCTCCAAGACAAGAAGAAAATGATGTTTAATTTTACATTCTTAGCACCAGATATAGTGCCTCCATAATAAATGTCTGTTAAATGAAGAGATGAAAAAATAGATGATAAATATATAATTACTAGATGATTGATTGACAGATAGATAGATAGATTATATTGTTCTTATTGTGGACCACATAAGTTAAGATACTATAGCTAGTATTAGTTCTAATATAGAGCTGAAATGAATATTGATTTTCTAAGGCAGGGTTTTAATGTAAAATGCAGACTTTTTAATGTAGCAGGTTATATGTGAAGTATTTTTAAAATATGAATATGATTGAGTTGGCTTAGTTTCCTATGTGCAATTAGCTTCTTCTTCCAAATATGTCAAATTATTCAGTGATTGCCAAGATCACACTTAGTAACACGCCCTATAGTAAAGATTAAGAACTCTTACAACATTCATTCCACTAGAGCCAATGAGCACGGCAGTGCAAAGTTAAATTCCATGTGTACATCCAGGAAGAGAATGCCATAAGGGCAATGCTAATTACTTCACAATCCGACCAAGGATATATAAATACATCCTAGCTAAGATCTCATATATATGAAAATTTGGAAGTATTGACCTTTACTATATGAGAAAGTAGAGCTAAAAGGAAACTCTGAGACTTCTAAAAACAAACAACCTATTAAAAGTGACCAGTATATTTATATCTGGTAGGAAGATACCCCTTTTAAATAACAAAGTACAGAAAAAATTCGAAGTGTCTACAGGAAATCTCAGAGAGATGGTAGTACAAACACTCCATTTATGAAAACAAAAATCTATACTAGTCCCATAGAATAGTCTTGTTTTGACACAGCTTGGATTGTTAGATAATCTAGTATATCCATATTCCTGATGCTCAAGAACTTGCTGGTGAATTTAGAGCCTGAGGGCCAATTTCATTCATCTAAGGAATGATACAATTTTTGTTTGTGTTTTATGATGAAACAAAATTAAAATATTAACTTTTTCTCTGTCTTCAGAGTCACTTATATTAAGTATCAAGAGGCAATTTTCAAAACCATTTATTCATAATATAAAAGTATCAACACAGGAATTGCCATTTAGAGTAATAATGGAGACTGTTTTCACACAATGAAAGCGATTGTAGTATTCTTTCCTTAGCTGCTTGATGTTTCTATCAGTTCACACTGTCAGCAAAGTTAATGCTAGATATGGAACCTTACCCCTGCTTTTTAAACCAAGTTCATAAAGAGACAAATGACTGCGAAGGAAAAATCAGCCCTTGCTCAGAAAGTATGGAGCTATGACTTTTCCAGTGAGAAAAAAATAATTCTTAAAGGCAATTTGATCATTTAAAATGCTCCTCATAATACAATCCAACTTTTCTCTGATCTAATATAAACACTTAAAAAATATAGCAAATTGACCACTAATAATTTAAGTCCTAAAATCACCACACACTAAATACAAAAAAAATTGTACTTTTCACACCTAAGGGTAGGTCAAAGATGGTGGGGAAAAAACAATGATTTTTGTCTAAGTCCTTCTTCCTTTGTGATTATGGTTGATTTAAACAGCTTTTTTCTCTATTTTAAAGTACAGTATAATAACAATATGCTCTCTCACTGCATCTTACACACCTACCTAGTAATCCAATTTTTAAAGGAGTTACTGGCAATAGGAGTTGTGATTTTTCAAATAACAACATCAACTTTTGCTTCAGCAAATGCGCCACAGATTTTACAGTGAATGCTCTCACTTCCAAAGCAAGAAAACTGTCATTATTTTTTTTAAGGAGGGGCCATTTTCTTTTGAAATTTGTTTTTGAGCCAGTTTTTAAAATGCTCATATTTAGCCTCATTACACTAAAGAACTTTCACTGGAGTCAAAGCCATGCTACTTGAATTTTTACCCATTTTATTCAGTAAACTTGGCTCTCAAAGGCTAATGTCTGTTTCCAAAAAACAAATACAACTTCAAAATCATGATCTTACCATCTATCTGAGATATTTTTAAAAAAAACACCATGGAATCTTGAAGGCATTAACATGAGAGATACTCTCCAAAACGTCTTTTTTTTTTTTAACATCTTTACTGGAGTATAATTACTTTACATTGTTGTGTTAGTTGCTGCTGCATAACAAAGTAAATCAGCTATACGTATACAGATATCCCCATATCCCCTCCCTCTTGTGTCTCCCTCTCACCCTCCCTATCCCACCCCCCTAGGTGGTCACAAAGCACGAGCTGATCTCCCTGTGCTATGCGGCTGCTTCCCATTAGCTATCTTTTATATTTGGTAGTGTATATATGTCAATGCCACTTTCTCACTTCGTCCCCGCTTACCCTTCCCCCTCCCCGTGTCCTCAAGTCCATTCTCTACATCTGCATCTTTAATCCTGCTCTACGCCTAGGTTCTTCAAAACTTTTTTTTTTTTTTTAGATTCCATATATATGTGCTAGCATTTGTTTTTCTCTTTCTGACTTAACTTTACTCTGTATGACAGGCTCTAGGTCCACCCACCTCACTACAAATAACTCAATTTCGATTATTTTTATGGCTAATATTCCATTGTATATATGTGCCACATCTTCTTTATCCATTCATCTGTCAATGGACACCTAGGTTGCTTCCATGTCCTGGCTATTGTAAATAGTTCTGCAATGAACATTGTGGTACATGTATCTTTTTGAATTATGGTTTTCTCAGGGTATATGCCCAGTAGTGGGATTGCTGGGTTGCATGGTAATTCTATTTTTAGTTTTTTAAGGACGCTCCATACTGTTCTCCATAGAGGGTGTATCAATTTACATTCCTACCAACAGTGCAGGAGGGTTCCCTTTTCTCAACACCCTCTCCGGCATTTATTGCTTGTAGATTTTTTGATCATGGCCATTCTGACTGGTGTGAGGTGATATCTCATTGTAGTTTTGATTTGCATTTCTCTAATGATTAGTGATGCTGAGCATCCTTTCATGTGTTTGTTGGCAATCTGTATATCTTTTTTGGAGAAATGTCTATTTAGGTCTTCTGCCCATTTTTGGACTGGGTTGTTTGTTTTTTTCATATTGAGCTGTATGAGCTGCTTGTATATTTTGGAGATTAACCCTTTGTCGGCTGCTTCACTTGCAAATATTTCCTCCCATCCTGAGGGTTGTCTTTTCATCTTGTTCATGGTTTCCTTTGCTGTGCAAAAGCTTTTAAGTTTCCTTAGGTCCCATTTGTTTATTTTTGTTTTTATTTCCATTTCTCTAGGAGCTGGGTCAAAAAGGATCTTGCTGTGATTTATGTCATAGAGTGTTCTGCCTGTGTTTTCCTCTAAGAGTTTTACAGTGTCTCGCCTTACATTAAGGTCTTTAATCCATTTTGAGTTTAGTTTCGTGTATGGTGTTAAGGAGGGTTCTAATTTCATTCTTTTACATGTAGCTGTCCAGTTTTTCCAGCACCACTTACTGAAGAGGCTGACTTTTCTCCATTGTATATTCTTGCCTACTTTATCAAAGATAAGGTGACCATATGTACATGGGTATATCTCTGGGCTTTCTATCCTGTTCCATTGATCTACATTTGTTTTAGTGTCAGTACCCTACTGTCTTGATTAGTGTAGCTTTGTAGTATAGTCTGAAGTTAGGGAGCCTGGTTCCTCCAGCTCCGGTTTTCTTTCTCAAGATTGCTTTGGCTATTCGGGGCCTTGTGTGTTCCATACAAATTGTGATAATTTTTTTGTTCTAGTTCTGTGAAAAATGCCATTGGTAGTTTGATAGGGATTGCATTGAATCTGCAGATTGCTTTGGGTAGTATAGTTTTTTTTACAATGTTAATTTTTCCAATCCAAGAACATGGTATATCTCTTGATCTGGTTGTATCATCTTTAATTTCTTTCATCAGTGTCATAGTTATCTGCATACAGGTCTTTTGTCTCCTTAGATAGGTTTATTTCTAAGTATTTTATTCTTTTTGTTGCAAGGGTAAATGGGAGTGTTTCCTTAATTTCTCTTTCAGATTTCTCGTCGTTAGTGTATATGAATGCAAGAGATTTTTGTGCATTAATTTTGTATCATGCTACTTTACCAGATTCATTGATTAGCTTTAGTAGTTTTCTGGTAGCATCTTAAGGATTCTCTATGTAGAGTATCAAGACATCTGCAAACAGTGACAGTTTTACTTCATCTTTTCTGATTTGGATTCCTTTTAATTCTTTTTCTTCTCTGATTGCTGTGGCTAAAACTTCTAAAACTATGTTGAATAATAGTGGTGAGAGTTTGCAACCTTGTCTTGCTCCTGATCTTAGTGGAAATGGTTTCAATTTTTCACCATTGAGAATGAGGTTGGCTGTGTGGTTGTCATATATGGCCTTAAATATGTTGAGGTAAGTTCCCTCTATGCATACTTTCTGGAGAGTTTTTATCATAAATGGGTGTTGGATTTTGTCAAAATCTTTTTCTGCGTCTATTGAGATGATCATATGGTTTTCATCCTTCAGTTTGTTAATATGGTGTATCACACTGAGTGCTTTGTGTATATTGAAGAATCCTTGCATTCCTGGGATAAACCCCACTTGATCATGGTATGTGATCCTTTAATGTGCAGTTGGATTCTGTTTGCTAGTATTTTGTTGAGGATTTTTGCATCTATGTTCATCAGTGATATTGGCTTGCAGTTTTCTTTTTTTGTGACATCTTTGTATGGTTTCGGTATCACAGCGACGGTGGCCTCGTAGAATGAGTTTGGGAGTGTTCCTCCCTCTGATATATTTTGGAAGAGTTTGAGAAGGATAAGTGTTAGCCCTTCTCTAAATGTTTGATAGAATTCGCCTGTGAAGCCATCTGGTCCTGGGCTTTTGTTTGTTGGAAGATTTTTAATCACAGTTTCAATTTTAGTGCTTGTTATTGGTCTGTTATATCTTCTATTTCTTCCTGGTTCAGTCTCAGAAGTTGTGCCTTTCTAAGGATTTTTCCATTTCTTCCAGATTGTCCATTTTATTGGCATATAGTTGCTTGTAGTAATCCCTCGGGATCCTTTGTATTTCTTCAGTGTCAGTTGTTACTTCTCCTTTTTCATTTCCAAATCTGTTGATTTGAGTTTTCTCCCTTTTTTTCTTGATGAATCTGGCTAATGGTTTATCAATTTTGTTTATCTTCTCAAAGAACCAGCTTTTAGTTTTACTGATCTTTGCTATTGTTTCCTTCATTTCTTTTTCATTTATTTCTGATCTGATCTTTATGATTTCTTTCCTTCTGCTAACTTTGGGGTTTTTTGTTGTTGTTGTTTTTCTTTCTCTAATTGCTTTAGGTGTAAGGTTAGGTTGTTTATTTGAGATGTTTCTTGTTTCTTGAGGTAGGATTGTATTGCTATAGACTTCCCCCTTAGAACTGCTTTTGCTGCATCCCACAGGTTTTGGGGCATTGTGTTTTCATTGTCCTTTGTTTCTAGGTATTTTTTTTATTTTCTCTTTCATTTCTTCAGTGACCTCTTGGTTATTAAATAGTGTATTGTTTAGTCTTCATGTGTTTGTATTTTTAACAGATATTTTCCTGTAATTGATATCTAGTTTCATAGCATTGTGGTCAGAAAAGACACTTGATACGATTTCAATTTTATTAAATTTCCCAAGGCTTGATTTGTGACCCAAGATATGATATATCCTGGAGAATGTTCCATGAGCACTTGAGAAGAAAGTGTATTCTGTTGTTTTTGGATCAAATGTTCTATAAATATCAATCAAGTCCATCTTGTTTAATGTGTCATTTAAAGCTGTGTTTCCTTATTTATTTTTATTTTGGATGATCTATCCACTGGTGAAACTGGGGTGATAAAAGTCCCCTGCTATGATTGTGTTACTGTCGATTTCCCCTTTTATGGCTGTTAGCATTTGCCTTATGTAATGAGGTGCTCCTATATTGGGTGCATATATATTTACCATTGTTATTTCTTCTTCTTGGATTAATCCCTTGATCATTATGTAGTGTCCTTCTTTGTCACTTGTAATTGTCTTTATTTTAAAGTCTATTTTGTCTGATATGAGAATTGCTACTCCAGCTTTCTCTTGATTTCCATTTGTATGGAATATCTTTTTGCATCCCCTCACTTTCAGTCTGTATGTGTCCCTAGGTCTGAAGTGGGTCTCTTGCAGACAGCATATATACGGGTCTTGTTTTTGTATCCATTCAGCTAGTCGATGTCTTTTGGTTGGAGCATTTAATCCATTTACATTTAAGGTAATTATCAATATGTATGTTCCTATTACCATTTTCTAATTGTCTTTGGTTTGTTATTGTAGGTCTTTTCCTTCTCTTGTGTTTCCTGCCAAGAGAAGTTCCTCTAGCATTTGTTGTAAAGCTGGTTTGGTGGGTCTGAATTCTCTTAGCTTTTGGTTATCTGTAAAGGTTCTAATTTCTCCATCGAATCTGAATGAGATCCTTGCTGGGTAAAGCAATCTTCGTTATAGGTTCTTCCCTTTCATCACTTTAAATATGTCCTGTCACACCCTTCTGGCTTTCAGAGTTTCTGCTGAATGTTCAGCTGCTAACCTTACGGGGATACCCTTGTATGTTATTTATTGTTTTTCCCTTGCTGCTTTTAATATTTTTTCTTTGTATTTAATTTCTGATAGTTTGATTAATATATATCTTGGCATGTTTCTCCTTGGATTTATCCTTCCTGTGACTCTCTGCGCTTCCTTGACTTGACTATTTCCTTTCCCATATTAGGGGAGCTTTCAACTATAATCTCTTCAAATGTTTTCTCTGTCCCTCTCTTTTTCTCTTCTTCTGGAACTCCTATAATTCAAATCTTGGTGTGTTTAATGTTGTCTGAGACTCTCCTCAATTCTTTTCATTCTTTTTTCTTTATTCTGCTCTGCAGTGGTTATTTCCACTGTTTTATCTTCCAGGTACCTTATCCGTTCTTCTGCCTCCGTTATTCCACTATTGATTCCTTCTAGAGAATTTTTAATTTCATTTATTGTGTTGTTCATTATTGTTTGTTTGCTCTTTAGTTCTTCTAGGTCCTTGTTAAACGTTTCTTGTATTTTCTCCATTCTGTGTACAAATTTTTTGGATCATCTTTACTATCATTACTCTGAATTCTTTTTCAGAGAAGAATGCCTATTTCATCTTCATTTGTTTGGTCTGGTAGGTTTTTACCTTGCTCCTTCACCTGCTGCATATTTCTGTGTCTTCTCATTTTGCTTAACTTACTTTGTTTGGGGTCTCCTTTTCACAGGCTGCAGGTTTGTAGTTCCTGTTGTTTTTGATGTCTGCTCCCAGTGGGTAATATTGCTTCAGTGGGTTGTGTAGGTTTCCTTGTGGAGGGGACTGGTGCCTGTGTTATGGTGGATGAGGCTGGATCTTTTTTTTCTGGTGGGCAGGACCGCGTCTGGTGTTTTGTTTTGGGGTGTCTGTGAACCTAGTTAGATTTTAGGCAGCCTCTCTGCTAATGGGTGGGGTTGTGTTCCTGTCTTGCTAGTTGTTTGGCATGGGGTGTCCAGTACTGGAGCTTGCTGGTCCTTGAGTGGAGCTGGGTCTTAGTGTTGAGATGAAGATCTCAGGGAGAGCTTTCACCAATTGATATTACATTGGGCCAGGAGGTCTCTGGTGGTCCAATGTCCTGAACTCGGCTCTCCCACCTCAGAGGCTCAGACTTGACACCCGGCCAGAGCACCAAGACCCTGTCAGCCATATTGTCAATTGAAGGAGGTGTAAGCTCCTCTTATGATGTTATCAGGAGTTTCCATTTTGAAAGTCTTGTAATATCTACATAATAATGAAGATCCACTCAAAGAAATAACATACATTAGTTGTGCCACCTGCATCTTTTCACTGAACTGTAGCCGAGTCTGCAAGAAAAGCTCTGATAATTTTCTGGACCCAGTCTTTGGTCTAGGAGTATTCAAGGATCTCTCAGCCTGTGGGTGCAGCACCCAGGAAGAGGGACGCAGATGCTGACCAGGACGTGGCATGGAGCCCGGAGCCAGGCAGGGAATGCACTCAAGACCTGCGCCCCCAGGACTGACCTAGGGGCTGGGCCTCCAAAATGTCTTGAACAGTGAGAATATCATTGAAATAGTTCCCTTCATTCCAAAATAACTGCTCTTGAGGTCAGTGTTTATTAGAAAATCTTAAATATGTTACACTTGAAAAATAGTCACATTATGTAATAGTCACGGGCTATTACATATTTTAGAACAGACTCAGGAGAATATAATGTCCGTTCCTTCTTTCATTTATTCTGAACATTTTAAAATCCAAATTTCTTACTATGGTCTAGAAGATCTGGCCTCAGTTTTCTTCTCTAAGCTCTGCTCACTTCTTCTATTCCAGATACACTGGCCACTTTCAAAACTACATCAAACACATTTCTTTCTCTGACCTCTGCTTGCTGTTTCCTCAAAATGGAATGTTCTATCAACAGATGTTCTCAAAGTTTGATTTCTAACTATACTCAGATCGCTAGTTAACTGTCAACAAATTAGAGAGGCCTCCATGATCACCCTACCTAAATACCTCCACCCCTTTACCTATCTTTATTTTCTTCTTACTACCACATGATATTACACTGTCTTATTTGTTTATTGTTTGGCTCCTATATGGGAATGCAAGTTACATGAGGTCAAGCGGTTTATATACTTTGTTCACCACTGAATTCACCGTGGTTAAAACAGTACATGACATATGGTAAATGCTCAAGAAATAACTGTCAAATACTGAGTGATGAAATGAATAATGTATTTAACCAGTGTCTACCCACTCTGTCTTAGATGGGGAAAAGGGAAGGAAGAAGAACACTCTTTCTTCAAGGAGATCACAGTCTATTAGAAGAGACAGACATGTAAATAAATAGTCACAACACGTAGTTTTAAGGGTAGTAAGAGTAATATACAGTGTATGGCACAAAATAAGAAAGAAATAACTCTAAATAGTCAATGTAATTTCCATGGAGAAAGATAATTTTGAGATGAGTCAAGAATCAAGTGGATTTTAACAGACAAAATGAAAAAAAAAATTCCAGAAAGAGCAAACAGGTCAATTCACTTCAACAAATTTACAGAGTGCTTACCAGACATCAGGTACTGTACTCTGCTAAATACTAATAAGATATAATAAGTACTGCTAATGATCCTATGATACATTGCAGTGGTAAACAATTTCATAAATGTAAGAAGTATTTTGAGAACAATATGCATGGGTGAACTCAAAGAGGAGAACCTTCCCAGCCATTTAGATTTTTCGAAGATTCCACACTCCCTGTCCTTCCACAGGTATCCTTTTCCAAACTCCTCTTTTTAATTGATCTGTCCTCGCTGGGCTTCTGCCCCTTGCAAGAAAACAAGCTTAAATAAAAACACTTCTGAAATGAGGATTATATTACACTGAAATCCTCACTATGAATTCAAATGAAAAAAGAATGTTTAAATTAACAATATTCCTGGTTGTAATGTTCAGGAATAGGGATGCTAGTCCATTTCAAGATAATAACCTGTTATGGATTATGTGACAGTAGATCAAAATATTATTAGTTATACCAGTGTATGATGGATCCTCATTTCCACTTTTAAACTGTCTATTCTACATGTAAGTTCTCTTTGCTTTCTTTTTTACTTTTACTATCAAAAATAAATATTGAATTGTTCTGATCGTAAATGGACCATACATGGTACCATATAAGCAGCTACACTTCCCCCACAAACCATGCTGAACAAGAAAAGTCCAGAATCTAGACAGTATTGACTGTCACTAGCATTTGCCCAGGACTAATCTTTCACTGGCTCTAAGCCTGTCATTTTCCCATGGCAACTCTGCTCTTTGGCCTCTGTTGAAGATACTGGGCTCATTCTATTTACTAGTGGCTGTATTCTTTATTTTAATGTCATGTGTCACTTCTTTTTTCTGGTCTAGTCCCCACTTGAATCTCAATTCTGCCATTTCCATAGTTTTTATGTGATGTGTAACTTGGGGCAAAAGACCATCATCTGGCAAATCTGGTACTGCGGCCCTTTCTCAAACTGAACTACCACCAGTTGCCCCACCACTAGGGGCATGGATTTGGTAATTCCTGAGTGAATAAACTATGCAAAAATTGTCTACTGACAGAACAGACAAATTATGGTACATCTATAAAATAGAATACTACTTGGAAATAAAAAGGAATAAATTATTAATGTGTTACAACAGATAAATATCAAAAATAGTTTGTTATACTAAAGAAACCAATACAAATGATTCCATTTATATAAAAATCTAGATCAGGTGAAACAAATCTATGGTCATAGAAATCAAGATGCCTTTGGTACTGAGGGAGAAGGAGGGACAGGAATTGACTAAATATGGCATGAGGGAACATTGTGGAATGAAGAAATGTTCTATATCTTGATAGGGGTGTGGGTTAACCATGAATATATATTTGTCAAAATTCATAAAATAGTGTATGTAAAATCTGTGCATTTTGTTGAATTTAAGTTATATCTCAATAATGCAAGAGCATATTGTAACAAGAAATCCATGTGAATAACTTTTGCTGTTTTATTGTTTTTAAAACAATATGCCTAGCCTGTTTGCCAAAATAGGAAAGTGCTACTCATTCCTACTTGCAACAAAATATCTTACCAGATGTATAGTGGGACATACATTTTTTATATTATTTTTTTGCAGTAATACATACCTTAGGGTATATATTTTTTTAAAGTCTCTATTCTTAACTTTATATTACTGTGTATTCATATTAAATCATCAGTTCTGTACTTATTAAACAATGGTTTATCCACTCATAAAGCATAACATGTCCTGCTTGATATTTCATTGGAAACTTCTTTAAAGGCTTTTTTAAAGAGGAGGAAGAATTCCATCTTAGAAATTTTCACACTGAGAGATTTATTAAGACAGATCAGACTACAAAATAATGTTCTAATGAGACTTTTTAAACCAGTCACTTCAAAGTAGATCCTTTTCTTGCTTCAAAGCAGTGTTAATAAGGGATGTATCAAAGCAGGTTGGGAGCAGTAATAGGCATGTTTTCAAATGGCATCTTTAATTCCTGTATATGACTGACTTTAGCCATTGGAAAATTATCATAGTACTAATCTATAACTCAGTAGGCACTTGCATTGGAGGTCTTAATCTAGGACTTAAAAAAATGAATAATCATTGTTTCCTTTCCCCTTTCCATACAGTAAATCACTAACTATATATGAATGACTGATCATGGTGGGAAATAGTCACATGATAATAATAAAAAATTTATATCATTGCAAGGAAAAAATAGATTTTAAAACTGCTTTCTTGCTCTGTAACAATTGAAAATGAGGCTATACATTCCTCTCCAGAGTACTCATGCATGACATCAGTCTTTAGGTTATTAGCAGCATATACCATTAGCCATTAAAATGCTGATACTAGGATTGTCCAAATGTCAGAATGAGATTGGCAGTATGAATTTACTGTTCTAACACTAAGTCCAGTCTGACTTTGGGGCTTTTGTAAGTTTAAGTAGAAGATGGTTTGACTGTGTTGATCCATATCTCTTAATCAATGGTTCCCTTCTGGGCATTTTTGCATTTGAGGAAAATCTTTTAGTTTGAGTTGACTTACAGAGAGGAGGCAAGTGAACGTGAGGATTTCGGTCACTGAAGGTGCATGTTCACCCTTGCCAGTGCTAAATGACCTTGGTATACAAAGTACTACAAAAATAACCAGTCAATCTGGTTTTCCTTATTCTATAAACTATCAGAGAAATGTGTTTACCACAATTTTAGTACTCATCATGCTGTGTTATAATCACCTACCTTTTGGATTTTTCACAGTTAGACTTTTACAATTTTATACTTTCTGAGGTCAGTGTCAACTTCTCATTTTCATCCAGTACCTCCAAGTTTTCCTTTCTTGGCTTCACTTAAGGATTATACAAGAAATTGCAAAATATTCTGACTATTTTTCACTTAAATCAGCATTTATAAAATATGTTCTTTGGAGTTCCATGTGCCTGGGGTGTCTTAAGCTGCCTTGGGGGTCTGTGAAGGGGGCTGCCACAGATCAAAAGCCTCCTCAGTTCCTAACAACCACCATTCAACTTTTTGTCTGTATGATTTTGCCTATTCTAAGTATCTCATATAAACAAAATCATACAATATTTGTCTTTTTTGTGACTGGCTTATTTCAGTTAGCGTAATGTCCTCAAGTATCATCCATTGTGCAGCATGTCAACATTTCCTTCCTTTTTAAGGCTGAATAATATTCCATTGCATGTATATACCGATACTGCTTATGCATCTGTCAGTGGACATTTAGGTTGCTTCCGTGTTTTAGTTTCTGTGAATAATTCTGTGATGAACATGAAAGTACAAATACCTCTTCAAGAGCCTGATCTCAATTATTTTGTGTACATATCCAGAAGTGGGATTGCTGGATTGTACACTTAAACATTTATTAAGAGAGTAAATATCATGTTAAATGCTCTTACTAAAATAATAATAATATAGTGCTCTGAGCCTTTGCATCTATTGCTCCTTTGAAAATCTTATAAAAATTACTGAAAAAAATACAAAAAAACAAATGAAACCAAAATTCTGGAAAACAAGAGAGTGACTTTGTCTCTTAGAGTTACATCAAGAAATGGAAACCATATGGGCTATTTTAATAGATAACATAGGTAATTTGTTATACAGGTGTTGGAAGGCAGAAAGAGCTAAAAGAATTCTGAGCTAACACAGGTATTAGTAACTGCAGGAAGCAGTTAAAATTCCTAGGGCTGAGAACATAAAAAGGAAAAAGAGGTAAAGTTATTAAGACCTAGGAGACTGGAGAAGAAACACGCCCCCCCAGCCCCTGCATGACTGTTATTTGGAGATGAGTACTGTGGAGCTAAAGCTCCACTCACTGAGGGGTACATGACTTACTGCTCACTGCTGATACTTCTGAGGGAACAGGGAATGACTGGGGCTAGGAGTGCAAAGAAACTACGAAGTTAGAGCCTATAGCTGTCCATTGTCCCTGCTGGAGGGAAACTGCTCAGAGCTGAAAACAAAAAGCAAGTTTCTCCCCTCCTTCTGCCTTCCACTCTCCTTCCTTTGCTCCCCATTTGCAGAACCTCACTAGAAGCCAGCTGACTGTAAAATGTATAAAATATTTAGTTGCAGAGTTTCATCTCCAACATAAGAAAAAAGGATTCTAAAGGGTAGGCATGCAACCCAGGGGAAATAGATAAATAATTAGCACAGTGACAAGAGCAGGGAGGGAAATTTGAGGAACTTCTGGAAAATTGTGTGGTAGCTTGATTACAAAAATGGCCCCAGTGTTTCATTCATCCTTCTATTCATACCCCTTTTAATAAGACCTTTTTACTGCTCTCATCAAGATATGAAGTCTATATCTTTACTGTTTAATCTTGTCTGGTCTTCTGATTTACTTGACCAAAAGAATATGCTAGAAAGGGCAGAGTGCTCATTTCAAGCCTAGGTCTCAAAGGGTCTTGCATGCTTCTGCTTTCACTCTTAGAACACTGCCTCCTCCATGAGAATAATCCCAAAAACACCTACTGAAGGATGGGAGACCACACAGAGGAGAGGTGAGTCATCCCCACTGAGGTCATGCTAGACCATCCAGCTCCTAGCTTAATTTAGAACCTTGTCTTAAACACTCGAGAAAAAAAGGAAGCTATGCCCAGGAGTCAGTTTATATTTCTCTTTACTTTGGCCCCTTTGCCTGTCAGCTTCATGTTCATGGAATTCAAAAAAAATCCTGTCTGTGAATGCCCTGCTCATCAGAATCATGCTTCTACAGAGGAATTCCATTTCAGCTGAGTGTAATTATCAGCCTATGAAACAAGAACCTCAGATGACCAAATATTTCAGGAATCTCATAGCAGGGATGAAAAAGATGACCAAACAAAAAAATTTAGCCTAGAGCAAAAATACATAATTCAGTGAATAGAACTTTAGAATATATTCTAATAAGAAGCTTTTATCTTCATAAAGAATACAAAATTTGTAATGAAAACAAGAAGAAATAATATCTGATATTAAAAATATAGGTATTGAATAACAGATTCATTTGAAGGGTAGAAAAATAAGTTGTTAGTCTAAAGATTAACCTATAATCAGGAAGAAAAACTGAAAAAATCTATTCCTAAATTATATTAAAAAAGGAATGTAAAGAAAATACAAGGGAAATAGTAGACACATGGACATTAGATTTTGAACTTCAAGTTCTACCTAATAGGAGTTCCTAGAAGAGTCACAACGGGAAGGAAGAAACAAACAAAACTTGATAGAACAATATTATCCTGAGTTTTCATTTTTAAATGGAAAGTTCTGAAATGGAAAAAGCCTACTGAAGGCCAAGAAAGATAAATAAAGAAGACTCATAGTAAGACACAACCTCATGCAATTTTAAAAGTGCAAGTATAAAGAGAATATTCTGAAAGCTTCTAAAGAGAAACAAATACATATGTGGACACAGGCACATGCATGTGCATACACATGCAAGCTCATATATACACACGTACTGCCAGAAAAGTGATGAGACTTACCTTAATTTTATATTCATGCTGAAGACTAGAAGATGGTGCTTTAAAAATTCTGATCAAAAATTATTTTGAACACTCCTATATATAGATCTACCTGTGTTGAGAAAAAGTAAAAATATTTTCTGACAAGCCTTGAAGTATTATCACCCATATGCTATATTTGGAAAACAAAATCGCACAATGGCTTACTTCAACAAAAATTTTAAAAAGAAAAAGAGATGAACAATAGCAAATGTTGGCGAAGAAGTAAAGAAATTAGAATCCTCATATATTGCTGGTGGGAATGT
This sequence comes from Monodon monoceros, assembly GCF_005190385.1. NCBI lineage: Eukaryota > Metazoa > Chordata > Mammalia > Artiodactyla > Monodontidae > Monodon > Monodon monoceros. The sequence continues at coordinate 67,799,061 of NW_021703782.1, forward strand.
AAAATGATGCAGCTCTTTTGGAAAAAAGTTGGGCAGTTCCTCAAAAGGTCAAACAGTTACCAAATGACCCAACAATTCCATTCCTAGGTATATAGTCAAGAAAACTGAAAACATACGTTTACATAAACTTATGCAAAAATGACTCTAGCAGCATTATCATAACAGCCAAAAATTGTAAACAACTTGAATGTCCAATAACTGATGAATGCATAAATAAAATGTGGTATGTCCATACAATGGCATATTATTCAGCCATAAAAAGGAATGAAATACTGAAACATGCTATAATACGTTGAATCTTGAAATTGTAACACTAAGTTTAAAAAGCCAAACAGGGGGACCTTCAAGATGGCAGAGGAGTAAGACGTGGAGATCACCTTCCTCCCCACAAATACATCAAAAATACATCTACAAGTGGAACAGCTCCTACAGAACACCTATTGAACTCTGGCAAAAGGCCTCAGACTTCCCAAAAGGCAAGAAAATCCCTGTGTACCTGGGTAGGGCAAAAGAAAAAAGAAAAAACAGAAACAAAAGAATAAGGATGGGGGGGCTTCCCTGGTGGCGCAGTGGTTGAGAGTCCGCCTGCCGAGGCAGGGGACGGGGGTTCGTGCCCCGGTCCGGGAGGATCCCACATGCCGCGGAGTGGCTGGGCCCATGAGCCATGGCCGCTGAGGCTGCGCATCTGGAGCCTGTGCTCCGCAAAGGGAGAGGCCACAACAGTGAGAAGCCCGCATACCGCAAAAAAAAAAAAATAAGGATGGAACCTGCATCTCTGGGAGGGAGCTGTGAAGGAGGAAAAGTTTCCACACACTAGGAAGCCTCTTCACTGGCGGGGATGTGGGGTGGTTGGGGGGGAAGCTTCGGAGCCCCAGAGGACAGCGCAGCAACAGGGATGCAGAGGGCAAAGTGGAGAGATTCCCGCACAGAGGATTGGTGCCAACCAGCACTCACCAGCCCGACAGGCTTGTCTGCTCAACCACCCGGGTGGGTGGGGGCTGGGAGCTGAGGCTCAGGCTTCAGAGGTCAGATCCCAGGGAGAGGACTGGGGTTGGCTGTGTGAAGACAGCCTGAGTGGGCTAGCGCGCCACAGCTAACTGGGAGGGAGTCCAGGAAAAAGTCTGGAACTGCCTAAGAGGCAAGAGACCATTGTTTCGGGGTGCGCGAGGAGAGAGGATTCCTTCCCCATCTGCCGACAGGAGGCAGAGCACAGCCTAAATGAGCTCCAGAGATGGGCATGAGCCACGGCTATCAGCTCGAACACCAGAGACAGGTGCAGCCACAAAGAATCCTGTGTGCAAGCACAGGTCACTCTCCACAGCCCCCACCACCCTCACCCCAGAGCCTGTGCAGCCCACCACTGCCAGGTTCCTGTGATCCAGGGACAACTTCCCGGGGAGAACACACAGTGTGCCTCAGGCAGTTGCACCATCACACCGGCCTCTGTCACCAAAGGCTCGCCCCACTTTCAACTATAACTACCGTACCCCACCCTCCTCCTGGCCTATGTGAGCCAGAGCCCCTTAATCAGGCGCTTCTTTAACCCCCTCCTGTCTGGATGGGGAACAGGTGCCTGAGGGCAGCCTACACTCAGAGGCAGGGCCAAAACCAAAGCTGAACACCAGGAGCTGTGTGAACAAAGAAGAGAAAGAGAAATTTCTCTGTGCAGCCTCAGGAGCAGCGGATTAAATCCCCACAATCAACTTGAGGTAAAGTGCATCTGTGGAATACCTGAATAGACAATGAATCATCCCAAAATTGAGGCGGTGGACTTTGGGAGCAACTGTAGACTTGGGGTTTGCTGTCTGCGAATGATTTTCATGGTTATTTTACTTTAGTTTTTAGCGCTTGTTATATTTGGTGTATTTCTTTATTGGCTTAGTTGCTCACTTTTTAAAAAATTATTATTTTTTTTAAGTTAAAATTAAAAAAAAATTATTGTTTTTTTCTTTCTTTTTTTCTCCCTTTTCTTCTGAGCCATGTGGCTGACACGGTCTTGGTGCTCTGGGCTGGTATCAGGCCTGAACCTCTGAAGTGGCAGATCCAAGTTCAAGACATTGGACCACCAGAGACCTCCCAACCCCACATAATATCAATCGGCGAGAGTCTCCCAGAGATCTCTCTCAACGCTAAGACCCAGCTCCACCCAACAGCCAGTAAGCTCCAGTGCTGGATGCCCCACGCCAAACAACTGGTAAGACAGGAACACAAACCCACCCATTAGCAGAGAGGCTGCCTAAAATCATACTAAATTCACAGACACCCCAAAACACACTACTGGATGTGGCCCTGCCCAACAGAAAGACAAGATCTAGTCCCACCCACCAGAACACAGGCACCAGTCCCCTCCACCAGGAAGTCTACACAAACCACTGAACTAACCTCACCCACTGGGGGCAGACACCAAAAATAACAGGAACTACAAACCTGCAGCCTGCAAAAAGGAGGCCCCAAACATAGTAAGTTAAACAAAATGAGAAGACAAGAGAAATATGCAGCAGTTGAAGGAGGAAGGTAAAAACCCACGAGACCAGACAAATGAAGAGGAAATAGGCAGTCTACCTGAAAAAGAATTCACCGTAATGATAGTAAAGATATCCCAATCTTGGAAATAGAATGGAGAAAATACAAGAAACGTTTAACAAGGACCTGCAAGACTTAAAGAGCAAATAAACAATGATGAACAACACAATAAATGAAATTAAAAATTCTCTAGAAGGAATCAATAGCGGAATAACTGAGGCAGAAGAACGGATAAGTGACCTGAAAGATAAAATAGTGGAAATAACTAACACACAGTAGAATAAAGAAAAAAGAAAGAAGAGAAATGAGGACAGTCTCAGAGACCTCTGGGACAACATTAAATATACCAACATTTGAATTACAGGGACCCCAGAGGAAGAAGAGAAAAAGAAAGGGTGTGAGAAAATACTTGAAGAGATTATAGTTGAAAACTTCCCTAGGATGGGAAAGGAAATAGCCACCCAAGTCCAGGAAGAGCAGAGTCACAGGAAGGATAAATCCAAGGAGAAACATGCCAAGATACATATTAATCAAACTTTCAAAAATTACACAGGAAGAAAAAATATTAAAAGCAGTAAGGGAAAAGCAACAAATAACATACAAGGGAATCCCCATAAGGTTAACAGCTGATCTTTCAGCAGAAACCCTGTAGGCCAGAAAGGTGTGGCAGGACAAATTTAAAGTGAAAGGGAAAAACCTACAACCAACATTACACTACCCAGCAAGATTCGCATTCAGATTGAATGGAGAAATTAAAACCTTTTCATTCAAGCAAAAGCTAAGAGAATTCAGCACCACCAAACCAGCATTACAACAAACGCTAAAGGAACATCTCTAGGCAGGAAACACAGAGAAGGAAAAGAGCTACAATAAAAAACTCAAAACAATTAAGGAAATGGTAATAGGAACATACCTATCAAAAATTACCTAAAATGTAAATGGATTAAATGCTCCAACTAAAGGCACAGACTGGCTGAATGGATACAAAAACAAGACCCATATATAGGCTGTCTACAAGAGACCCACTTCAGACTGAGGGACACATACAGTGAAAGTGAGGGGATGGAAAAAGATATTCCATACAAATGGAAATCAAAAGAGAGCTGGAGTAGCAATTTTCGTATCAGACAAAATAGACTTTAAAATAAAGACTATTCTAAGAGACAAAGAAGGACACTATATAATGATCATGGGATCAATCCAAGAAGAAGACATAACAGTAAATATTTATGCACCCAACATAGGAGCACCTCAATACATAAGGCAAATGCTAACAGCCATAAAAGGGGAAATCGATAGTAACACAGTCATAGTAGGGGACTTTTAACAACCCACTTTCACCAATGGACAGATCATCTAAAATGAAAATAAATAAGGAAACATAAGCTTTAAATCACACATTAGACAAGATGGACTTAACTGATATTTATAGGACATTCCTTCCAAAAACAACAGAATACACTTTCTTCTCAAGTGCTCATGGAACATTCTCCAGGATACATCATATCTTGGGTCACAAATCAAGCCATGGTAAATTTAAGAAAACTGAAATCATATCAAGTATCTTTTCTGACCACAATGCTGAGACTAGGTATCAATTACAAGGAAAAAAACTGTAAAAAATACACACATATGAGGTCTATACAATACGCTACTAATAACCAAGAGATCAGTGAATAAATCAAAGAGGAAATAAAACAACACCTAGAAACAAATGAAAATGAAAACACGATGACCCAAAACATATGGGATGAAGCAAAAGCAGTTCTAAGATGGAAGTTTATAGTAATACAATGCTACCTCAGGAAACAGGAAAAATCTCAAATAAACAACCTAAGCTTACACCTAAAGCAATTAGAGAAAGAAGAAGAACAAGAAAAAAATAACCCCAAGGTTAGCAGAAGGAAAGAAATCATAAAGATCAGATCAGAAATAAATGAAGGAAACGATAGCAAAGACTGATAAAACTAAAACCTAGTTCTTTGAGAAGATAAACAAAATATATAAACCATTAGCCAGACTGATCAAGAAAATAAGGGAGAAGCCTCAGATCAACAGAATTAGAAATGAAAAAGGAGAAGTCACAACTGACACTGCCGAAATACAAAGGATCATGAGAGACTACTCCAAGCAACTCTATGCCAATAAAATGGACAACCTGGAAGAAATGGACAAATTCTTTGAAAAGTACAACCTCCAAAGACTGAACCAGGAAGAAATAGAAAATATAAACAGACCAATAACAAGCACTAAAATTGAAACTGTGATTAAAAATCTTCCAACAAACAAAAGCCCAGGACCAGACGGCTTCACAGGCGAATTCTATCAAACATTTAGAGAGGAGCTAACACCTATCCTTCTCAAACTCTTCCAAAATATATCAGAGGGAGGAACACTCCCAAACTCATTTTACAGGGCCACCATCACCGTGATACCAAAACCAGACAAAGATGTCACAAAAAAAGAAACTACAGGCCAATATCACTGATGAATACAGACACAAAAATCCTCAACAAAATACTAGCAAACAGAATCTAACAGCCCATTAAAAGGAACATACACCATGATCAAGTGGGGTTTATCCCAGGAATGCAAGGATTCTTCAATATACGTAAAGCACTCAGTGTGATACACCATATTAACAAACTGAAGGATAAAAACCATATGACATCTCAATAGATGCAGTCAAAGCTTTCGACAAAATTGAACACCCATTTATGATAAAAACACTCTAGTAAGTATGCATAGAGGGAACCTACCTCAACATAATAAATGTCATATATGACAAACCCACGGCCAACCTCGTTCTCGATGATGAAAAACTGAAACCATTTCCGCTAAGAACAGGAAGAAGATGAGGTTGCAAACTCTCACCACTGTTATTCAACATAGTTTTGGAAGTTTTAGCAACAGCAATCAGAGAAGAAAAAGAAATAAAAGGAATCCAAATCAGAACAGAAGAAGTAAAATACTCAGTTTGCAGATGACATGATACTATACATAGAGAATCCTAAGGATGCTACCAGAAAACTACTAGAGCCAATCAATGAATTTGGGAAAGTAGCAGGATACAAAATTAATGCACAGAAATCTCTTGCATTCCTATACACTATCGATGAGAAATCTGAAAAAGAAATTAAGGAAACACTCCCATTTTCCATTGCAACAAAAAGAATAAAATATCTAGGAATAAAACAATTTAAGGAGACAAAAGGCCTGTATGCAGAAAACTATATGACACTGATGAAAGAAATTAAAGTTGATACAAACAAATCGAGAGATATACCATGTTCTTGGATTAGAAGTATCAACATTGTGGAAATTACTATACTACCCAAAGCAATCTACAGATTCAGTGCAATCCCTATCAAACTACCAATGGCATTTTTCACAGAACTAGAACAAAAAATTTCACAATTTGTATGGAAACACAGAAGACCCCGAATAGCCAAAGCAATCTTGAGAAAGAAAACCGGAGCTGGAGGAATCAGTTTCCCTGACTTCAGACTATACTACAAAGCTACAGTCATCAAGACAGTATGGCACTGGCACAAAAACAGAAATACAGATCAATGGAACAGGACAGAAAGCAAAGAGATAAAGCCACACACATATGGTCACCTTATCTTTGATAAAGGAGGCAAGAATATACAATGGAGAAAAAACAGCCCCTTCAATAAGTGGTGCTGGGAAAACTGGACAGGTACATGTAAGAGAATGGAATTAGAACACTCCCTAACACCATATACAAAAATAAACTCAAAATGGATTAAAGACCTAAATATAAGGCCAGACACTATAAAACTCTTAGAGGAAAACATAGGCAGAACACTCTATGACATAAATCACAGCAAGATCCTTTTTGACCCACCTCCTACAGAAATGGAAATAAAAACAAAAATAAACAAATGGGACCTAAGGAAACTTAAAAGCTTTTGCACAGCAAAGGATACCATAAACAAGATGAAAAGACAACCCTCAGAATGGGAGAAAATATTTGCAAACAAAGCAACTGCCCGTGGATTAATCTCCAAAACATACAAGCGGCTCATGCAGCTCAATATCAAAAAAAAAAAAAAAAACCCAATCCAAAAATGGGCAGAAGACCTAAACAGACATTTCTCCAAAGACGATATATAGATTGCCAATAAACATATGAAAGGATGCTCAACATGACTAATCATTAAAGAAATGCAAATCAAAATTACAATGAGGTATCACCTCACACTGGTCAGAATGGGCATCATCAGAAAATCTACAAACAATAAATGTTGGAGAGGGTGTGGAGAAAAGGGAACCCTCTTGCACTGTTGGTGAGAATGTCAACTGACACAGCCACTATGGATAACAGTATGGAGGTTCCCTAAAAAACTAAAAACAGAATTACCATATGACCCAGCAATGCCAAGCAACTCTATGCTTGGCATTAGAGAATGTTTCCTCTCAATACATTCCTCTCTCCTGAATTTTCTGTAAACTGAAAGTTAGATCTAAAGATATAATTAGATTCATATTAACCATTTCTGGCTAGAATACTTTCTAGTTATACTGTGTATTTCAAATGTGCCATATAAAGTTTTTAAATCCTGGGCATATACCTTGAGAAAACCATAATTCAAAAAGAGTCATATACCACAATGTTCATTGCAGTACTCTTTACAATAGCCAGGACGTGGAAGCAACCTAAGTGTCCATCAACAGATGAATGGATAAAGAAGACGTGGCACATATATACAATGGAATATTACTCAGCCATAAAGAGCAATGAAATTGAGTTATTTGTAGTGAGGTGGGTGGATCTAGAGTCTGTCATACAGAGTGAAGTAAGTCAGAAATAGAGGAACAAATACTGTATGCTAACATACATATGGAATCTTAAATTAAAAAAATGGTTCTGATGAACCTAGAGGCAGGACAGGAATAAAGACACAGACGTAGAGAATGGACTTGAGGACGTGGGGAGGGAGAAGGGTAAGCTGGACGAAGTGAGAGAGTGGCATGGACATATATACACTACCAAGTGTAAAACAGATAGCTAGTGGGAAGCAGCCGCATAGTACAGGGAGATCAGCTCCGTGCTTTGTGTCCACCTAGAGGGGTGGGAAAGGGAGGGTGGGAGGGAGGGTATATGGGGATATATGTATACATATAGCTGATTCACTTTGTTATACAGCAGAAAGTAACACAACAATGCAAAGCAACTTTACTCCAATAAAGACGTTAAAATTAATTAATTAACTCTGAAAAATAAAAAATAAAAAGCCAAACAAAACAGGCCACCTATGTCTATGATTCCATGTCTTTGAAATGTCGAGAATAGAAAATCTATAGAGATATTAAGTTGATTAGAGGTTTCCAGGGGCTGTGTGGATGTACAAATAGGAAGTAACTGCTAATGGACAAGGAGTTTCTTTTGAGGGTGATGAAATACTCTGGAATTAAATAGAGAAAGCCCCCTACATACGAACAGGTTCCGTCTGAGAGCATGTTCATAAGTCCAATTGATCATAAGTCCAACAAGTCAGCCTAGGTACCCAACTAACACAATCAGCTATATACTACTATACTGTAATAGGTTCATAATACTTTTCACACAAATAGTACATAAAAAATAAACAAACAAAATCTAAAGAAAACATTTTTAATCTTACAGTACAGTAGCTTGAAACGTTCCGTAGTACAGTACAACAGCTGGCATACAGGGTCTGGCATCGAGTGAACAGGCAAGAAGAGTTACTGATCAGAGGAGGGAGAGGAGGTGGGAGATGGTAGAGCTGAAGGATTGTTAGCAACAGGAGACAGAGGGCAAGCTGCAATTTCACTCACACCTGACGGTGATGGCACAGGTTCTGGTTCCTCGCTGGATTCAATTCTATCTACCCTCTTGAAAAAACGATCCAGTGATGTCTGGGTAGTAGCTCTTTTTTTTTTTTTCTCATCATAGATGACACGGTAGCACTGGATTGCATTCTGAATGGCTGCTTCAACCTTCATGTACAGTTCTACATTTGGGTCCTGTGCCTCAAAAACTAACAGTGCCTCCTCAAATAAAGAAAATCCCCTTGTCATTTCCTGAGTCATGTATCTCTTCTTAGCAATACCAGCTACATCACTGCTGCTTTTACGCTTGCTTCCAGACAGCCTGGGCTTGAAATAAAGATACCGTACTACTGTACTCTACACAGTACTGTACAGTAAAGTACACAAAGGTACAACCACTTGTAGAGGATGCACGCACGTGACAACGTACTCCAGACACATGAACTAACTTACACGATTGGACTTGTGAATACACGTTCGCATATTTGAAAGTTCTCAACTTGGAGGTTCATGTGTAGGGGAGTTACTGCAGTTGTGATAGTCACACAACCTTGGGAATATACTAAGAATCACTGATTGTACCCTTTTAAAAGATGGCATTATGGTACGTCAACTATATATCAATAAAAAATTGAAAAGAGAAAAATGATAATGGCAGCTGAATATCAACCAGACAGAGAATAAGTCTTAAAAGGTATGAAAAAATGCTGTAGTAAGCACTTCGAACTTGAAAGATTCATATTTAAGGTGAAAACTTTGTCCCCACACCTTTTAATTATAAAATATTCAAATCTACAGAACAATTAAAAAAATAGTTTAAAAAGGAACACCATATGCCCTTCACTCAGATTTAACAATTAACCTAATTTATTTAGGCTGAACCATTTGGAAGTGAGTTCCAGATAGAAAATTTCATTGCCAAATGATTCTTCAAGTATCAGCTTATAAGTACATTCTCTTACATAACACATGTCATTTTCATACCTAAAAAAGCAGCAATAACTCCATAATATCTAATATCAATTCCGTATTCTATCTTCCCAAATTGTCCTCAAAATGTCTTTTATAAATGTTTTGTTTGGGATTTTGTTTTTTTGTTTTTTGGCCCATAAACAACAGATATTTATTTCTCACAGTTTTTGAAGCTAGAATTCTAAGATCAGGGTAGCAACATGGTCGAGTCCTGGTGAGAACCTTCTTCTGGGTTGCAAATGCCAACTTCTCCTTGCATCCTCACATGGCAAAGGACAGGGAAAGCTAAATGTTTTGGTTTTTAAATCCAGAATCCAGATCAAGGTTCACTTAATGACTACCTTCAATCATTTTTTTTTAGTTCCATTTAATTTAGAATATGTTTAGTGACATTGACTTTAAAGAATCCAAGCTAGTTTTCTTGTGGAATGTTATGCATTTTGAATTTGGCTTATTGTTTCCTCTCAATACATTCCGCTCTCCTGAATTTTCTGTAAACTGAAAGTTAGATCTAAAGATATAATTAGATTCATATTAACCATTTCTGGCTAGATTACTTTCTAGTTATACTGTGTATTTCAAATGTGCCATATAAAGTTGTACCACAACAAGTGATGACAAAACTTTTTATTTGGTGAAGCTGTTAAGCACCAGATCTCTATTGCAAAAGGGTACATGTTAGCATTTATAATCAGTGCATGATCTGTGGGTTGATACTTTGGCATAGGGTAAATATATTATTTCTCAATTCAAGATGATACAAAGAAATGAAAAGATATTCTTTCATCGGAAGAAATAATATTGTTAAAATGTCCTTACTACCCAAAGAAATCTACAGATTTAATACAATCCTTATCAAAATACCCAAGACATTTTTCACAGAACTAGGACAAATAATCCTAATATTTATATGGAACCAAAAAAGACCCCAAATTGCCAAAGCATTCTTGAAAAAAAAAAACAAAGCTGGGGCTTCCCTGGTGGCGCAGTGGTTGAGAGTCCTCCTGCCGATGCAGGGGACACAGGTTCGTGGCCTGGTCCGGGAAGATCCCACATGCCACAGAGCGGCTGGGCCCATGAGCCATGGCCGCTGAGCCTGCGCGTCCGGAGCCTGTGCTCCGCAATGGGAGAGGCCACAACAGTGAGAGGCCCACGTACCGCAAAAAAATAAATAAATAAATAAAAGAAAAAAGAACAAAGCTGGAGGTATCATGCTCCCTGACTTCAGATTATATTACAAAGCTACAGTAATCAAAACAACATGGTACTAACACAAAAATAGACACACAGATCAATGGAACAGAATAGAGAGCTCATAAATAAACCCACACACCTATAGTCAATTAATCTACAACAAAGAAGGCAAGAATATAGAGTGGAGAAAAGATAGTCTCTCAATAAGAAGTGTTGGAAAAACTGGACAGCTACATTTAAAAGAATGAGATTAGGATATTTACACATAATATACACAAAAATAAACTCAAAATGAATGAAATATCTAAATTGAAGACCTGAAACCATAACTCCTAGAACAGAGAACATAGACATTAACGCTCTGACATAAATTATAGCAAAATTTCTTGGATTTGTGTCCTAAAACAAAAGAAATAAAAGTAAAAATAAACAAATGAGACCTAATTAAACGTAAAATATTTTGCACAGCAAAGAAAACAATTGACAAAATGAAAAGGCAGCCTACTGAATGGGAGAAAATATTTGCAAATGATATGACTGATAAGTGGTTAATATCCAAAATATATAAACAGCTCATACAACTGAATATCAAAAAAACAAAGAACCTGATTTAAAAAATGGGCCAAAGACCTGAACAGACATTTTTCCAAAGAAGACATACAGATGGCTAAGAGGTACATGGAAAGATACTCAACATCACTAATGATTAGAGAAATGAAAATCAAAACAACAATGAGATATCACCTCACACCTGTCAGAATGACTAACATCAAAAAGTCTACAAATAGGGACTCCCCAGTGGTCCAATGGTTAAGACTCCACACTTCCACTGCAGGGGGCGTAAATTAAATCCCTGGTCAGGGAACTAATATCCCACATGCCGCACCATGCGGCAAAAAAAAAAAAAAAAGTCTACAAATAAAAAATGTTTGAGAGGATCTGGAGAAAAGGGAATCCTTGTACACTGTTGGTGGGAAGGTAAATTGGTGCAGCCACTATGGAAAACAGTACAGAGGTTCCTCAAAAAAATAAAGAGAGAACTATCATATGATCCAGCAATTCCACTCCTGGATATATATCTGAAAAAATCGAAAATACTAACTGGAAAAGATACATGCACACCAATGTTCACAGTAGCATTATTTACAATAGCCAAGATATGGAAGCAACCGAAGTGTCCAGGATCCATTCAACAAATGCACTACCGATTTTGTCAAATAATAACATTATGTTTCAGGTCTTCATATCTTTTAACATTCTCTTTCTTTTGCCTCTGAAATCCTCACCCACTTCTCCATCTGCTGAACTCCAACTCAGTTTTTCAAGACTTAGCACAAATGGTATCTCTTTGGAAAATGATGTACTCCCACATGGAATTTTCAGTCACAAGTAAGTTGCTCCTTATCATACTGCTTTGTTTAAACTCTCTTGGAGAGTTTATAACATTAGAGTGTAATGTTTGCCTCCTGCTCTTTCTGTCCAAATTGAATGTAAGGTTCTCGAGAGATTGAGCTACTCATCCCTGTGTTCCAGGGTACCTCTATCTGGCAAAAAATAGACATTACATAAACAAACAATTTTTTAATAAATGCCAAGTTAATAAAGCAATTATCTGTAGGTCTTCAAAGTGCCTAAGAGGAAAACCACTTGCTCAACTTCAGAAACACATGTGGCCACATATCACTAATCTTCACAATTTGTACAACTACTCTGTAAAGTATTCATAGCCAGAGGGTCCTCAGATTACACAATGGTGTGGAGGTATAATCTGCCAAACAGAGAGCATAACTGAGAAGTATCAAACACAAGGAATGTAAGACCAAGATATATGGTTAATGAGAGGAAACAGTATAAAGTAGGAAAGGCAAATGAGGCCAGGAAATGTGGCGTGAAGGAGAAAGAACAAGAAAGACAGAATGAATGGCAGTGGAAAAGATAGCAAGTAGAGGGATTAAAAAAGTCTGAGCCATTTGGTAATTTTTTTCAAAATACAAATAAAAAGTAACAGTAAAAATAACATGGAATAACTACAACTAATCGTACCATGGTCATACTACTGAGAAACAAAGATAGAATGTCATAAAAGCATCTCAAGAAAAGTAATACACTATACACAGGACAATATTTATGTGAATTATGACTAACTTGTCATCAGACACAATGGATGTCAGAAAGCAATGGAATAGCAATTTTAAAGTGCTAGAAGACGAATATGTCCACCAAAAATCCTACAACCAGAAAATTTTTTTATCAGAGATAAAGGCAAAATGATGATACTCAGATGAATAAAATTTAAGAGATTTGGTTTTTAATTAGCACACCCACACACAAAGAAATACTAAAGGAATTTCTCTAGACTGAAAGAAAAATGATACAAACAACAGGCCTTAGACTGTTCTGGAAGACTGAAGAGTCTGGGGAATGGTATATATATATATATATATATATAAAACAATCAAATATGTTAATTATACTATATAAATATATTAAAATTATGTACATTATATTTATTTATGGTATGTCACCATTTTTCTTGATTTTTTAAAAGATATTTGTCTGCTGAAAGAGGATACTATTTTGTGGAGCTAATAAAATATGTAGACGTTAAATGTATGCTAATTGTGGCACAAAGGATAGGAAGGAGGTAAATGGAATCAATAACACAGAAAAGAGGGAAATGAAAAATGTATGCTTTCCTGTGTACGGCAGCAGAACCAATCTATTGTAAAGAAACGAGAGACTCACACTTCTTAAAATGCTAGGATAGCGCTAGCGATGGTTTTCCATGTTCTTGCCACTGGGAACGCCATGTGCTTCTTTGGCTGAGAGGTGGCAGACAGAGCCATGTTAGCGTAGTAATATGGCCTCTACATGAATAGTCAGAAGTAGCATATGGGCTAATGGAGTCAGAGAGGCCTGTGTTAGAGATCCAACTCTGCTCAATGTCCCCTTGAATAAGCACTTAACTGCTGCCATTTGTGAAAAATGGGAAGAAATCTGCCTAACTTGAATGTTTTCTATGAGGATTAGTAATAATATCCAGAAGTGCCTAGCATAGTGCATGGACTATATAGTGTCATTTGGAATGTACATAATAAATACTAAAAGGAAAAATGATGTCAAAGAAGGATGTCTTCTGTGCCTTTTAGTGAAGTCAGATCTAAAATGATTTAAAATAAAATATAAGCATCAACTTATATTTCTTTTCCTTTGATGACTTAGCATCAGCATCAGATGACTTTACAACAGCTCTGGTTATAGAATAGCCTGTATCAGAGCCAGCAGGAGCCAGACCCAGTCGCAGATGTTTCCTGCTGAAGAACAATCCTAAAGGGCTATAGAGGGCAAGGGCTGCCAAGTCCTCTGGTCACTCAAACAGGGAAAAGGAAAAAAGAGAGCTTGGCAATTGAAGGACCCAGGTGCCACTTTGTGTGTGAGTTGTCTGGGGTGCCTAGTTGCCACCTGGGTCCTCAGACTTCCATGTACTCACCCTGTGGCTTGAGAAGCCACATTTCCAGAGCACAAGCTGATGAAAGAGGAACGCTGCAGGAGACCATGTGCCTTGGAATAATCGATAACAAAATTCAGTGCCAAGTGAGAGATGTGCAGCTGCTCAAGAATTGTTTTGTTCCTTAAAAATAAAACTTGGGTTTACTAAAACCTAAACTTATATTTACCTGCATGTCACTCATCTTTTTGTAATACGAAGGTTGGCTGTCAAACTAAGATCTTGATTGCTCAGAGGTGTAACTATTAAAGTGTTTTAACTTTTTAAGCATAAAAGTATAAAAAATTAACAAACATAAAATATACATATAAAAAATAAGCAAAGACCCTACCAAGGTGCAAACCAAGGAATATATATTATTTTTTCTAACCTGCCAGTTCTGTGAAACTCACTTATGATGACAATTTGAATTAAAATCTTACTTTAAAAAAAATGTTCATTATATCAATTTCTTCTACTGAAATCAGTATAATCCATGCTGCCAACCATGATGTATAAACTCCAAATCGCTCAAATTTCTCTATGTTTAGCTGTCTTTCCTTTTTCCATTAATTCAACAGACCTTTCAGGCAGACCACATCCTTTTGTATGAGTAAAACTCAAAAATTTTGAAACCTGGGCAATGATTATTATTTTGCATTTCTCTATGCTTTTGGTCTCCGAACAGTTGCTTTTAAGATGCATCAAGCTGTTTACAAAACCATTATTTGTCACCTCCTCATCACTAGCTTTAATTATAAGATGTGCATACTTGAAGACTTTATATGAATTGGTGAAAAATGCTTTTAGTTCTCCTTTCACAAAAACAACTCTGAGCTTTCAGAGAATGTGCTACAATGTCAGAATTTTATGCAAACATCATCATATTGCACGTTTTAGTAAATTTCATGCTTTATCTTTTGGCAACTGCAATCTTACTTAAATATTGTATCTTGTGAATTATCTCTACATGTCCTTACCTGAGTAGGGTCAGAAATGAGTTTTTAGCTAAAACATTTAAAGATAAAGTGTCCTACCAACCAAGCTATTTTCCCAAAGTTAGTTAAACATTTGAAGAAGTTGCTTTGACTCTTTCAGGTAACTGACCAAAATCTCTAAGCACAGACAGTTTTGCAAAGATAGTTTACATACGCTGCTTGGAAATTTTAAATACTTATTATTTAATTCTAACATTTTTTGAAGGCACAGATGCCTAAAGAATAGAACAAGAAGAGCTAAAATAATTTAATTTTAAACCATCAGAAAGTGGGATCCCTTCACTCACATTAAAATCAAGGGGATCCCAATGCCTAACTTTTCCTTCCTTCTGTTAAACATTTCTGAACTCCTCCCCCTGCCATGTATCAGTTCAGTGAACACCATAATTTGCTTAATCCAATATTTCTTTCCCAAAATAAAAGTGACACCAAGTTTGCAGATATTCACCTCGAGGAGTAAAGAGGAAATTTCACTTTACTATTGTATCTTTCAAGTAGTAAATACAGACTTACTTAATTCAAGGCACCTAGTAAGAGAATAACATTTTAAATTAACTTAACTAAAATGTACTGGCCTTGTGGAGAAAAAGCACCAGACATAGATGCTTGTTACCTGAAATCAGAAATACAAACATTCTCTCACCTCAATTTCCTGGTAAAATAGCAAATTTTTGACTTGTTTCATCAATCCACTTGTTATTTTTCCCCCAATTTTACATTTTTCTCTTTTCAGTGCTAAAGCTTAATGATATTTCACTTCCACTAAAGTATAAGGAGGCTGCACAGGGGTTATTATTGCAACTCTTCCCAATGCAATGGCCATCATTTTCTCTCCTCTCACATTTTAGGCCAAGGTTCTGCTGGCATGTTCTATGAAAATGCATGAATCTTCAAGAACATCCTTTCTCACACAATCAATTACAGAGTTCCCTTCTAATCTCACAAACCTTTTATAGGGTTTTATTTTGCTACATGAATGATACAAAATTTCAAAAAGTGTTTCTCAAAGCTATGTCTACACCTATAAACTAAGATGGAGAACTAAGTAATTACCAAAATGCTTGGTTGTCTAAGTTTGTAAGGACTATTCAGACAATGAGTCAAAAATTATTCTGAGCATTTTTTTTTTTAATATATGAATACATGCTTTCAGTTCACTTTATATAGGTATCCGAGGTCTGAGGCTGATTAAAATAAGCAGAAAACTGTTCCAGACCTCTAATCCCAGAGCATGGGACTCACTTTACATACCAGATCTATCTTTCACTGTATTGAGCTGCTGGGCGTACCATGTACAACAGGGTGTATGTGTGTTTTGCTAAAAAATATGTGAATTTGTATGGATAGGTTTTAAGAACGATACCTCTGTACCCATCTTGTGCTGGCCAGGGATAGATATATAAAGTGAGGACTAAAAATTAACCTTTAAAAATTCTGAGCTTTTCCTCCTTGGCTTCCAGACCGACCCATAAATGAGGGGTTTTTTGTGTGTGGTGCCTGGAGCCAGTGTTTTACCCAGGATCAGTAATTAATAGTGCTGTGGTAGCTAAAACAGAAAAAGGAGTTTCATTTACATGCTGTGAGATCACCGCAGACCTGACTCACTGTGTCAAAACAGGAGGAATGCAAGAGAACAATTTAGGTGCTGTGTGTCTGATCCTGGGTTCTTATCTCCCCCAACAGCTTCACTCCTCTAGTTGTAGAACTTGTTGGGGCTTGTAAGAACTCCACGTCACTGATGTGGTGATTGCCAAGTGGCCTAGTTTGTGTAAATATAATGTGTTGGTCTTTCTCCATGTTCTTCTGGGGATTTATTGTTTACAAACTTCTTTTTGTAAGCAAGAGAAAAACAGCCAAAACATCTTTGACAAAAATTCTAAACCAGGAAGAAAGAATCTGAAATATAAGACTGGATGCCCTTCTTCTCAAAGTAGGGACCTTGAGCCATCCTAACTTTTGTCTTCCCCTTCTCCTATTTTCTACTTTGGACCTGATCTTCTGTCTTAAAAAACTGACTTCCACCATACCCCTGCTTTCATACATCCCCCAAAAGCCCACACACCCATGCACATACACATTTAACTTGTGGGGTGTCTCCACAACTCTTAAGCAATTTGCATAAAAATTCTGAAAAATCTAGGAACACTCTATTCCTTGTTCCCAACTTTCTGGATCAAGAGTATTCCTTTATGTGATTCATGCCATAATACTCACACTGGATGGACCAAACCTACTTTAATCTCAAATCCTAGGGTAGACAGAAGCAATAAGCAGGGCTTTCATAAAGAAATTGGGGTCAGGAGACCAATAAAGAGAGAAGTATATATCCACGTCACTCAGGAACTTTTATGCAGGTGCAATAAACTTATGTCAAAGTGGCCACAAGATGGTTTAACAGAAGACAGATGAATACAACTCCATGTTTACTGTTAGAAATAAAAGCTTTGTGTGAAATCTTGAACTTATAAAGAGGAAGGGTTGGAAAAATGTGTACATATCTGTTCTTTGCCTTATCCCTTCCTGCCATTCCTGAACTGCAGGAATGGGGACTGAGTCCCCATTGGGCTTTGGTGACCCTATCACTGGGGAGTTTAGGTAATGGTTGCTTTTGCCGTGATGGGGACTTCCTTTACCATTTGCCATCATTTTGTAACACACATGCTGCCTCTTTTCCCTTTCTCTCTCTGTTTCCAGGGAAATTATAGTGAATACTGGCACTGAAAAAAAAAAAAAGGTGCAGTGAATGTGCTCAAGAAGGCATTGTTGAAGACTGTAAAAAGAATTCCTATACTGAGTTGGAAGATGTGCTAAACTTCCCACAACACCCATCAACTAACCACAAAGATCCTAAAATCCTCATTACATAGGCTAGGACTAGAGTAGTAGAAAACAATGCAGGGTAGCCTTTCACGGGCTCCATTGGGTGCTAACATTCTCTGCTCTTCTGTCAGTAACATCTGGAGAACTGTATCTCCTATAATCATTATGCATTATTCTTGGTCATGTCCTATCATGTATAAGACAAAAATTCACTGAATACTGTTACTATAGATAGGGATCTTTACATATGTCTTTTCCTAAGTAGATTTACTGTATGATTATGCATTTTAATTTCAAACTGAATTATATGTGTGCACACATGCATGTGAATGCCTGAATCCTTTCACTGTGTACAGAAGAAGATATGCAGGTGGCATTTTGTGAACCATTTCTTCTCCTCCTCTTCCTTGTCCTCTTCTTTTTTTTGCGGCACGCGGGCCTCTCACTGTTGTGGCCTCTCCCGTTGCGGAGCACAGGCTCCGGACGCGCAGGCTCAGCGGCCATGGCTCACAGGCCCAGCCGCTCCGCGTCATGTGGGATCTTCGCGGACCGGGGCACGAACCTGTGTCCCCTGCATCGGCAGGCGGACTCTCAACCACTGCGCCACCAGGGAAGCCCACCTTGTCCTCTTCTTTCTCCTCCCTTTCCTCCTCCTCCTGCCCCTTCTCCTCCTTCTCTTCCCCCTCCTCCTCTTCCTCTTCTTTTTGGTTCATAATAGAACTGGTTTCAATAAGTTGTATTTTAGGCATGACATCCTCAGCCTAGGAGCCTAACAGGTCATAGCCTGATGTAATTCATTGTATTTGCTGTAAGGAACCCCCTACCACCAAAGGCATCAATGATTATTTTATAAAGTACTATTTTTATTATGATCCATTGGATAAACTTTTCTTAGGTCTAAATCTTCACAACATGGTTGCACTTCATCTTTGGTAATGTTCTGATTTTTTTTAATGTATGGATTATAAGAATGTTTGATTTATATTTCTCTGTTTTCATTGACTACCAAAAACCTCAGAAACAAATTGGTCACCCACTAGCTGCAGCTTCCATTTTTGATAGTACTTTAGCCTATCGTTATCTTACTCTTTTTCCCTTACCTTTTCATTTGCTAATCTTTTCACTTTTCAAAAAAAATTTCATTGGATTTAGTTTTATTATCATAAATATTCTTTTGAACAAGTTGGACATTAAATAAATAACTTGCCAAATGAATGAACGTATCATTCGTGACTCTCCAATAGATGCTATGGAAACTTTACACAAGCCTGTCATAGAATCTACAAGGAATTTTTTAAATTACTATTTTTTTCAGAACAACTTAGAGGAGTACCATACACCTGTTTTATACTCAGCTTTTTCATTATAGTCACTTTGTATCATGACCCACCTTTCTACTCCTTCAATGCTGGTATATTTCTGACTGTGAGGGCAAAGATGCTTCTGTCAGACTGACTCCGTGGAGCTGTGTTCTCTTATGGTATAGTTTCCATGTGTGTCTGCATATGTTAGTGTGCAAACTGTATTCTCAAAGAGAGAAGCTGAAGACCCTTTAAATTAATTCCCTGCATGTTGTAAACACTAGGATTAGCAAATTCAGATACAGAATTCACAAGTCCTCCCCACTCTAAAATCTGTGTAATGAACTTTATGACCATTATAACTCTATTACAGGCCATGCATGTCCACAATTCAGTAAACAGGAAAATGGTGGGATTTATGTTGTTCTTGTCTTTGCCCATCTTAACCAATCAAAGTAAGCCAAGGAAAATGTTTCAAGAGCAAACAGACAATAGTCAATTACTTTTTTAGGAAAGCTGAATTGTTTCTTATGGCTTCTTTACCAAATATTTATTCAGCATGACTAATTGCTGATTGAAAATAATTCTGTAGAAAAGCAATTGCTTATTCAGAAAGCAAAGAGGATAAAGCCAGTGGCTTACATTTTGTCCATTTCTTTTGCTTACAGGTAAGTGGTTATTTGCTTATTTAACAAAGCTAATGTAACTAAGATGAAATATGTTTCCCCTTTAGGGCATTATACTTTTCTATAAAGAAATATCAAAGAAATTTAAATGTGGTCTCAATTATATGCACTGGCCCAGATTCCAGGGCTTAGCTGAATTTCTCAAATCATAGTTCTCATGCTTCAATCTTCCTGTGACGCTTACTGTTATGCAGGAGAACAGGTTAAGAGAAACTTCAACACTGGTGGACTTTAGGGACGTAGTAATAGCTCCTGAATGACCATGAAGATAGAAAATGATTTGAGGTGCAGAAGGAATTTAACTTAAACTCTTTCAATATGCACAGGTGAGAGAATTCTGCACAGGTTCCTTTAGGAGAAAAATCCCAGACAAAGTAATAATAATAGAACACTCACACGAGAATGATGGCTGGCAAATTTCACCCAGTAAATACTATGAAGTTGAAACCCAAAGTGACTGTCAAAATCTTCCTCTTTTTGATTAAAACAGCAGTCTTCAATAAATATCACATTGAATCTTCAACTCACCAGTCACTATTCATAATTAATGTTGTTTACTTTTATTTTTTAATTCACTTTGTGATCATTATGCTTTGACTTTTCCTCTATCATTGCCACTTTTCTGGGCTACAAAAGCCAATGCAGCTTTCCCTCATTATTCCAGGTAGTGTTACTTAATGTCAGCTTCAAAAATGGAAGCACACAAGGAAAGAAATGTTCCTGCTGTGTCTGTCTTGGTTCCATAGCCTTACAGGGTTGATTCGTATGGAAATACATACCTTAGGAATAACATTTCAGAAAGAGAAAGATGCAGAAAAATCTTTATTGATGAGTAGAGGGCTAGGTCACTGCATTCACATCCATTCCATTGCAAGTGAAATTTACAATTTAAAAGAAAAACCCTATAAATTCAGCCATGAGTATGGATAGGCAGATTCGGGCTGCCCTCTGGGTGGGGCAGATATTTGAATTCCTGAGTTGTTTTCTACCCACAGAGATAGTACCATAGCATTTTATTTAATTGTTTCTCATAGTATCAGTTGCCTGAAGGTAACACTTCTACATATTATGATAAATTATGGAGGATACCATATGTGGTTAGACTAGCAGTGCCTTAATGAGCAGATATAAGCAGTAGGTATGTTAATACTTCCCTGTCACTCATAGGAAAAAATCACCAGTGGTAGCAAAGTTTCTCTGTGTCTTTTATGCATTCACATAACAGTTAATATAAAATCTGAGGGCCTTTATCTAAGGCACTTTGTTATGTGATGTGGTGGTTATGTAGGCTAGTTTTTGCAATTTGGTTGAACTTCTCTTTAAAATTGACTAAAACACAGCTATTACCATTAGAGAGGGCTATTAAAAGGCAGATATTTCTAGAATGCAGACTAATGGGAAGATTAACAAGGAAAAGGGGAAAAATTATTTGTGTAGGTATATTTTGCACTATAAATGAGAACAGGGTAAGCACTTGATCTTTTCAAAACTTTGCATCACTTTGTATAGTTACCTGCTCGAATTGTAAATATCTTTACATTCTGTTGAAAACCTCTTAGCCAAACAGTAAATCATGCTAGAGGTGAACATGTCACTTTCTCACCTCGGTTTGTCATTTTGAATATTTGTCATCAGCAAGGGTACAGTTTCCCTTATAATACACTTAGAAACTTCTGTTTTAATGTCATTACCCAAATTCAAATAAATATTTTTTCTAAAATGGATGTTTTTAAAAATCACTCTATTATACTCACTACTCATTGTGTCTCATTGTAATATGAAATCTCCATTTTTCCCCAAACACATACGTGCCACCGAAACCAATTTTTTTTCCTGTCTCTTTCAATGTCTTGGAAGCTGAGCATAAGACAGAAGAAGCAATAAAATGAAAGTAGCTTCAGGACCACCAGGTATCACTTGGGGTTTATTATTTCCCTTGGGGTTCACCTTATATTTTCCTAGTAAAGTAGCAAACAAACAAAAGCAAACTTAATCGTCTTACCTGGAATTTTATGAAATTTAGCATATTACTACTGTCTCCCTAAGGGTGTAAGCCAATCCACCATGGTAAGAGGAGCATTTGAGGAGGCAATAACTTTCCAAAATCAATATTACACCTAATCTTATTAGAGCAAAAGAAGATCAACTTTATTCATGTTGGATTGATTAATTAGATGAGAAAAGGATTGCAATTTAATTAATTGAGCATATCTGCCTTTTATCTGACATGGAAATATTGCTTGACATATGGAAATTAGAGGTTCTCTATTTTTTTCTCCAAGAGGAAGAAACCAAAAAAAAAAAAAAAAATTGAGTATTTACTGAGTAATTATAATTTGGAGGATAGATCATACTCAATTGCACTTGAGAAAATATAATGAACTCCCAAGTATTGAGCACCTATGAGGTGGCAAACACCGTTATGAATTCCTAAGGATGTAAAAGACAAAATATTGAGAACTGTTACAAACTAGAAGAGAGATACTAAATTACTCATCACAGACTGTAAGTCAGTGCTTTTGACTGAAGTTTTTGTGATGATAGAAATATTTGATATTTGTACTTATGTCCAATGCTGTCAGCATTAAACACATGTAAATACTGAACACTTGAAATATAGTTAGTGCAACTGAAGAAATGAACTTTTATTTTATTTATATGTAAATAGCCACATGTGGATAGTGGCTGCCACTATACACAGTGAAGTTCTAAGTATTTCAGCAGTAGACAGAATAATTTTCATGGAAGGAGGTTTAGGGAAAGCATTCCATGGGAAGTTTTTATACATGAGCACAAAAATGAGACCAAGGAAAGAGAGAAATAGCCAATTTGAGGTACAGCAAACATTACACAAAGGAAAGTTTCAGACGAAGAAGAAAGGAATAAAATCAGGGAATGGGTGCTTTTCATGTACAACCTAGCTGCAGATTTTTCAAGCAGATTGTTAATTTCCAGATAAAAGTTCTTTCAAACTCCTAAGCTCCCACCACAAGGTTGTTCTAACTTGACTTGGTTAATATGTCATCTAGCTATCTACCTATCTATCTATCTCTACCTATCTATCTACTTTATCTTAGTATGTCTTCATATAATCTATGTACATATATGTCTTTAGTATGTCTTAAGACATATATGTAGATAGGTTGTAATTTCAACATGTTTGTTATTCAATATTATTCAAATTCTAATATTTTTAAAACACATATACCTACTGTTGAAAGAAAAAAGTTTTAAACAATAAGTGGTTTCTTGGGATTAGTCACAATAAATCAAAGGGAAAATTAAAAATTGAAGCTTTTGATTTTTAAAATATTAGAAGATCAGTGATCTTATAGAAATCAATGAAATAATTTTTGGAATGTCTTAATTCAAGAGTCTTTAATTGCTGAAATTCAGTTCATCATATTATTTTTAATGCAACAGACCTGTGCAAACAGGATTGTCATGCAGCATTAAAATTGAAAGATATCATATCAAAATACTCAAAATTCTACCCAGAATAAAAGCTTAATTTAGTGAAAGTATTCATACTATTCAGTATAAAAGGAAGTGATGACTCAAAAACACTGGTCTCATTAAAATGTTCTCTGTTATGTTTCATACCAACATATACAGTGAATTATTTCACTTTATTTTGTCCTTTTTATTCATAATGACAATGACTTAATTGTTCTAATTTGTTGTTTATAATGTTTCTTAAAAAGCATATAAATCAGGGTTCAGTTATTTCTTATAGCAAATAATTCATCTGTGAGATCATTTTTGTTGTCCATTTTAATCCAAATGGACATTACATCTCATGAGCTTTGCTTGATAGTCTGCCAATGTTTAAATGTGTTCTGTAGTCAAATAGGCTTAGGAAATGATTCCCCACAGTATGAAGCCTGGAGCATAGTTATGGGATTTTGGCTACATGTTGGTCACCGCCTGGAGCATAGTTATGGGATTTTGGCTACATGTTGGTCACCACAAAAGAACAATGGAATAACTCCAGTATAGAATTTTGTTAGTATTAAGTGCTTGATTTCCAAAACATTAAAAAACAAATCAGACATACTGGTGTAATACACCTGCATAATGCATGCAGGCAGATGACGAGAGATATCAAACCAAGGAATTAATTAACATTAAATTATTTTCTAATATATGTGCATTCAGGGGGTGTAGGTAACAGCAAATTCTTAATTGGAATGAAGAATAGACTTTGTAATTGTGATAAATCTAGACCTAAAGAAAAGCTAAGACTTACTGAATGTTAGAGTAAACACATTTAATACTTTAAAAAAAAATTTATACTTACTATTTTTGGTCACTATTTCAGGCACCAGGGATACCAATATGAGCCTCCATGAAAATCATCACCTAGGTCAATGGTTCTCAATGTACAGTTCCCAGACCAGCAGCATCAGCATCACCTGGGAAATAGTTAGAAAGGCAAATTTTTTTAGCAACACCTAGATTTACTGAATCAGAATATCTGAGGATGGTGCCTAGTAATCTGTATTATAATGGACCTTCTAGGTGATTCTGATTCATTAGAACTACTAACCTAGGTCATCACTCTAATCTCTCAGGTGAGGAAATTCAGATGCAGATTCAGAGGTGATTTGGTAGTATGAATTAAAAGTAAGGTTTTCTCACCACCAGCCTCCACTGCGTCAATAATTCCCCTTGTAGCCCTCTTGTGGTCACAGTTGTTTGCCTACCCAGCATCCATTTACTTGTTTTTATTCCTACCAGAATAATGGTTCTATTAAATGATCCACTCAATGTTTATATGGATCAAGGGGAAATGGATTTTTTTCTTAGCTCCTGTTGCAGCTCATAAGTTTGCTAAATAAATCATGTTAATATTGTCTTTGCTATTGATTAGTTTAGAGAAGGTTATGTGACCAAATTCTGGCCAATGAGATAAAGGGGAAACTTCTGGGAAAGATTTTCTCACTCCTGAAACGGAATTATGAGAATAAGAATTATCTCTTTTTCTCATGTCCCTGACATTTTGGATAGGATGCCTAGAACTCCTACAGCCATTTTGTAACTGTATGAGTCCTGAGGCCAAATCCAAACTGCTGAGAATGTTACAATAATTGAATGTAAAGAAAGCATAACACCCATGATATCACTGATGCTAAAACAACCTAAAACAGCCAATCAACTACATAAGGTGCCTTTCCTGATAGCCACCCTCCCTATAGACTTTAAGTTATTCGAGATAATGTTTTTTACACTTTAAGCCATTATGAGTCAGTGTTACTGTTACTTAGATTTGAAAACATCCTTGATATAGGACTTTTAACACTGACCTATTGGGACTCCTTCAAATATGTTTACAACCCATATTTATACATCGAAACATATATATATATATATATATTTTTTTTTTTTTTTTTTTTTTTTTGCGGTACGCGGGCCTCTCACTGTTGTGGCCTCTCCCGTTGCGGAGCACAGGCTCTGGACGCGCAGGCTCAGCGGCCATGGCTCACGGGCCCAGCCGCTCCGCGGCATGTGGGATCTTCCTGGTCACAAACCCGTATCCCCTGCATCAGCAGGCGGACTCTCAACCACTGCGACACCAGGGAAGCCCTAATTTGTTTTTTTAAGAGAGTAAAATATTTATTTTCACCCCACTCCCTACTTCCTTTACTATTCTTGAGATGTAACCACTTTTAACTCTTTACGTTTTAATTGTTTTGATGGTCATTATTATAATTCTAAGCAAGGGTCTTGACATTTATCAATTGGTTGATAAATTTTAGACAATATCTTTTGATTTCTAGCTGTAAGACATAATTATTACCCCTTTAGACACCTTTAATTTCCCTTTCACTCATCTACCTCCAGATTTTTATATTTTTTCTGCTTTCACTTCTTCCCTCACTCTCAATTTCTATGAACTCTTTTATCTTGCCAAAGTTCAAAACAGGACCATTAAATCTTCTGGAATTTTTCTAAGGTAATTTGAAAACATTGAAAATCATGAGTTATTTACATTTGGTGATATAAATGTTGGTCACTAAGAAGTCAATTAGAGGTGGCGCAGGGGGTGGGACTCCGCGCTCCCAATGCGGGGGGCCCAGGTTCCATCCCTGGTTGGGGAACTAGATCCTACATGCATGCCGCAACCAAGAGTTCACATGCCACAACAAAGGAGCCCACCTGATGCAAGTAAGACCCAGTGAAACCAAATAAATAAATAAATATTTTTTAAAAAACAGAGTCAATTAGAGTGAATGGGCTCAGAAAGAGACATAATTCTAGGTTTACAAATAGATGCCAGTTAACATAGAATTTTTCAAGCATTAAGGTCAAACAGATCTCTTTTCCTTACATTGCCTCATATCACAGTTTAGTTTCATCTTTGAATCATGATGTTCTTGTTTCTCTTTTCCTGGAAGATCGAATTACTTTTTTATTTTCTCTGAACAGAAAAGAACCACAGTTTCATCTTCTTATTAAGGGCTTCTAAGACTCTTGATTGCCACCCCCTAACACTCCTCCCCAAATCTGGGTCCGAAACAGTATCCTTTAAAAAGCTCTTTCTACTTCCTGGTCTAAATTGGACAGATAAAAGTCTATGTCAGTTGTACATCTGCCTTTCTGGAATTTTTTTCAAATAAAATTCTGGGTTACCTCTATTGCTTTGGATCTGATATTTTCCTTTTTGTTGGGTTTCTCTTGTTTTTGTTTTGCTGGACCAGAATCTTAAGTAATCTTTTACAGGACAAAACATTCTGTCTTTGCCTAATTAAAAAATATATATACTAATTTTTGGCCTCATAAATGATTTATAGTTTCCAGATTCAAACTGAGTACTTTCCTTGCTTCATTTATTTCTAGCATTTAGTACCACTCTCATAAGTCTGATGCCAATGTGAAAAATTTTGTCTTTCTAGATATCTGATTTTCTTCTCTAGAAGATTTTGGAATATCTATTTATACTTGAAAGTCAGAAATTTCAGGATAATGTATCTAATTGTGGATTTTTCTTCATGTATTCCCTGATTCCTTTCTTCATTTATTCTACAATAGACCTCAGTTTCTATTATATCAACCAGACTTTGTATTTATTGTTTACTTGCTTTGGCAATCATATTTTTAATTAGCAAGAATTTTTTCTTGTTCTACACTTGCTCCTTATTCATGGTAGCCTGGTCTTGTATTATGGATATAATATTCTCTTAACTATCCCTAAGAATATTCATTGTAATTTGTAATACGTTCTTTTGTTTTCATTCATTTTCTGTACTTCCTCCAGTCAATTGTTTTATTTCCTTACATCTATCTCTTTCAACTGTTTACTCAAAATACCTTTCAACCAAATGGAAGGCATAAAAGAAGGCCATCATATAAGAGTGATTTCTACCATAACTCGGGCTTCCCTTTATGGAGGGAACAAGGGCTGAGAGAAGGCAGGCCCTGGGCTCAGGGCTCCTATAATTCCCGAAGTTCAGAAGGACTTCACTCCAAGGGAATTAGCTTTGCTGTGCTTTACCTCTCCGTGGAGCTGTGAGGCTGCCTTTCTACACTGAATACTGTTACTCTTCTTTCTCCAACCCTAACATCCGTATCACATGCCCACCACTCTCTTTAGAAAGCAGCTTTCTTCTGTCTTATTCAAGTCAGAACAAGTGCTGCACCCAGAGCCCTGTAAACTTGGATGATGGAGCGAGAAACTAGAAGGATTTACCTTCCCAGCGCTCCCTGTGTACGTTGGGCAGCCCTACGATTACCTCTTCTGATTGCTGCCCTCCAGACAACCCCCTATGACTTTGGTAGCACTTGCTCACTCTGAACTTGGTGCATTTTCAGAACCAGTGGCTTACTTCTGCTTGCAGCCTTCTCACCTGGATGTTTAATCTGTACTTTCCTCTGCCCTCACATAGCCATCAGTACAGCCTTATCTTTTCTCCCTTTCAGAAATTTTCCAAAATATGTCATCTGCTGCTAGTACCCGTTAGGGTTTTCAGAGCTGACATGAATCATTTCTTGAAAAAAATCTTTCTAATCATGTCATTGGTATGGTGAGAGAAATTGTAGATGGTTAAGTGTTCTAAATGCATTATGTCAATCTGTATACCCCCCCACACACGTACATATGCATGTTGTATATATACAGATACACATACATGTACATATACATATATACTATAGAACAGTGGTCCCCAACCTTTTTGGCACCAGGGACTGGTTTTGTGGAAGACAATTTTTCCATGGACTGGAGGAGGTGGGGATGATTTCGGGATGATTCAAGTGCATTACACTTATTGTGCACTTTATTTCTATTATTATTACATTGTAATATATAATGAAATAATTATACAACTCACCATAATGCAGAATCAGTGGGAGCCCTGAGTTTGTTTTCCTGCAACTAGATGGTCACATCTGGGGATGATTGGAGACAGTGACACCCAAAGTGTGTTCCTTATGTCCAGTCTACTCCATAAGATGCAGCTTAACTGTCACTAGCCACTCACTGATTCGGTTTTGATATGAGTCTGCAAGCAATTGATTTATTATGGTCTCTGTGCAGTCAAACCTCTGTGCTAATGATAATCTGTATTTGCAGCCACTCCCCAGCACTAGCATCACTGCCTCAGCTCCACCTCAGATCATCAGGCATTAGATTCTCATAAGGAGCGCACAAACTAGATCTCTCACATGAGCAGTTCACAGTAGCATTCGCACTATGAGAATCTAATGCCGCCACTGATCTGACAGGAGGTGGAGCTCAGGGAGTAATGTGAGCGATGGGGAGCGGCTGTAAATACAGATGAAGCTTCGCTTGCTCACCCGCCACTCACCCCCTGCTATGCGACCTGGTTACCGGTCCGTGGCCTGGGGGTTGGGGATCCCTGCTATAGAACATTTGAAATAATTTGTGGCATTAAGTGAATTTTCCTTGAATAATGGTAGTATTGGGTTGAAATGGATAATATTATTCTGATTGGATAATTACTAGGGACAGAATTCTCAATCTTTGTTGGTCATGGTATCTTATTTTACATATCACTTTAAGCAAGGGAGAATGTAAATCAAGGTGATGGGATCAAAGTAAAGACAAAATACAAACCAAAGTAGAAGATAGCAAGAAAACACTAATTTTTAACAGAGATATCCTGGGTAACCCTAGAACATTAAGCAAAATTTAATAATAGGTAAAGGAAGAGAAATAAACAAAACTATGGAAGGATCATGTTGTTCCATATGCATTAAATTCAATCCCAAGAAAGACCAACCTTTTTTTTACAGCTTCTTTTCCCTATTTAGAAAAAAATTCAAAATTCTTTAAAATTAAATATATATATATATAAATTATGGTAGAAAAGAGGCCAATTAAGTTCTTCCTGTCTAGAAATTCAAGTACTACGTGCAGGTGTACAGAACTGTGTGCACATAAAGGTTTAGTTAATGCAAAAATAAGAAGAGAACATCAGGAGTTGTTGCTGACCTAGGCAATGTTGCACAGCAATTTTCATCAACTTCTTTGGTGTTACTGGTTGTTTAGCGTTTTATAGCGTAAATTTGTCACAAAAGCTGATTTAATATACTGACAGCAAACAAGAAATTGAAGTGAGACGATACCATTCCCTTCTCAACTAGGGATTGAAAGCTCTCATGGAAGGTAACATAATTCTGCGGATCACATGTCTCTGAAAATACAGAAAATACTTAGATGTTCAAACTTTAAGCCTTTTTTGCTAACGTCCCTCACTAAGCCATACAATAAGACTCAGATGTACCCAAGATTTTCTCATGGGTCTTCTCAGGTGACTTAAATAGATAAATGTATTTGCACATAGTTACATAAAGTTAGCTTTAACTTACAATAGCTGGTCCCTATTCTGAGGTGATTTTCAAGTTTATATGTTGTTATTATATTATATACTTTAAGCTAAATTTTATTCATTTTTCTTTTGTTCTTATAAAGTCATACCTAAGACTAAGGGGCTTGCCTTAAAATATACTCGTCAAAAAATCTGGAAAAAATGGTTGGTGTGACAATAAAGACTGGTAATACCCCATAATTTAAACTGGCGTGTATACAAAGCTTAAGACTTATTTTTCCTAAAGATTTTCTTTTTAATTATTGTACTATCTAAATTATATGTGAAGGGCACTAGGAGCCAGATTTCATACTAAACCAAAGGTACAGTCCTCAGCCCTTTCCGATTTTAAATAGCCCATTTATCTAGATTTAGAAGATCTGGGAGAAACATTTTTCCACACTCCTGCCTTGTCCCATGAAATAGGAACCTTTGCCAGCACTTCCATCCTGTCAGTGAGGTACTGGGGAGGAAAATTCCACCATTTTCTCCTTTCCTACTCTCTCCTCCCCACGGGAAGAAGAGTGACTTTACTAATTGGTGTACTGGGGTAAAAGTTACAGCTCACAGATGACCCACATTCTCAGTCTCAGCTTTCTTTCTCTTTTCTCACTCCCTCTGTCATTGGTTTTTCCACCAGTGATGTGCATTCTCTCCCACCATTCCTGCTCTCATGAATGAAGCCCACATTAATCCAAATAAGGTCAAGACTCTCTCAGCCCTAGCTTTCCGTGTGCTGGGGTATATTAAAGGTCATTATTCTCCATGTGGTTGCAAAGGTAGCTTACTATTCAAAACATCTAACACTCCTAACAAACAGGCCCCAAGGACTAGTTGGGAAAGCAGGATGAATTAGGAAGTCTCATTTTGTTCTCAAAGTTCACATTTTTCTACTATTATATTAACAATTTTAAGAGAGGTACTATATTTTAAGTCTCATCTAATTTTTTGCAATTGTTCTCAATTTGATTAGAGATCAGAAGGCAGGAGTGGGGATAAATATTAGAATCTCACCAATCCCTAACAATAAGGAAAAAAAATTAATAAATCAGCATTGACAAAGGTCCTTTGCAAACTCAGAAAGGAAAAAAAATAAGACCTTCTTATATATTAAAAATGTGTTTGAACTGCAAGCCCGTGTAAGTAAAAAAATAGGCAAATACCTCTACTCAATTTTAATTTTCAGAATACACTGATAAAATTACAGTTGTGTATGTTTCAAAGAATCATTGAGTGGCATAACTGTCTCTTATTTGAATTAGTACAGACATATCAAGATAACCTCTTTGCAGATTTGTTATAGGCAAATATTCCTTGGTATAAAAGTACAATTATTTTTTTCCCTTTGTGGGGAATCGAAGATGCTGCATATGGCACTTTGAGGGTTAAAACTACAGTGCTCATTTTGCTGTGTAAGCTGAAAGAACCTTTTGTAGACCCTCTGCCCATAGGCCAGTATTTGATAGAAACCTTGTGCTTTAGGGAGTTTTAAACTTCTCTGGTAACTTTCTGCAATTATCCCTTGTTGAATTAGCAGAATCAATAGGGCACCCAAAGAGGCCCTTGTAAATTTCTGCTTATTACCTTGGGGGTGTTCTTAGTTTCTTAAACCTTCCAGGGTTGTTAATTCTGCAGTTTTAAAGTTAAAATGGCTGTTGTATGTAATGCAGTGTTGTACAAAGTTTTCGAGGTCTCTGATGACTAACTTTCCACAATGTCCTGTTTTGTTAACCAGACCACTGGGGCTATCCCACACCCTCCCTATATTTGATATGCTTTCCCTGTAGGCTCAAAGGTAGACACCCTTAAATGTTTCAATTACATACAAGACCCACTTTAGCTCTGAGATTGCAGACCATCAGCCTTTCCAAGAGTTGGCATACCTAGAGACCAATCAGGAAGTCACAGGAGATGATAGTTGTGGGTCTGCTAATTCAGCAAGAAACAACTGTACAAAACTGGTAGATATTCTCTTTATACTCTGGTCACCTCCTTTTACTGCCTTGAATTATACCTTTCCACTTACCTAAACATTCTTGGTTTAGTGTCCTATGTCAGTTTTCCAAGCATTTAGTAAACCAGGTCTGATTCACAAAAAGATTATACTACTCTGTCAGAAATTTTCTGAAAATTCATCTTAAATGCCCATCCTATTGATTCTGTAGTTCTTTACGACTTTCCAGAGAAGTATAAAAAACTCTGTTAATTGTGAAGTGTTAAGTCAGTCCTAAAGCGGAGAATGATGGGAGAATGCATTAATAGCATACATTTCTTCCTAATTTATTTTATTTACTCTGATTCTAAGAAGCTGCACCTGTGAGTCAGAAGGGATGAAGGGGAAAATTATTACTCTCAGATTTTGCTTTTATAAATAATTTTCTACCGAGAAAACACTATCAAGGGAGAGCATCCTCCATGACACTTCATACTCATATCTTATACCAGAAAAATATATTTGAATGATTAGTTGCTAATGAAAATATATTAAGAGGGGGAAAATTCTCCATTTAGCTCTCTGCACCCATGGCAGCCCAGCATTTTTTTCCAAAAATTCTTTCCAAACCTCAAGAAAACAAAAGGAATATTAAGTCATTATTCACATAATTTCAGTTTAATTTGCATATTAGAGATAAAAATCGGAAATAGAACAGTTGTATTTTATGTTCTGCATACCCCTTGAGACTTCTGGGACTCGTTGAATCAATGTGTAAAGTATGTACATGCATTCAAGGTGAAACTTAAGAGTAGAA
The DNA here is from genome assembly GCF_005190385.1 of Monodon monoceros. NCBI lineage: Eukaryota > Metazoa > Chordata > Mammalia > Artiodactyla > Monodontidae > Monodon > Monodon monoceros. The sequence continues at coordinate 67,831,442 of NW_021703782.1, forward strand.
TTTTGCTATACTGAGTGCTTATGGATGTTTTATAAAAATTTGCAGCTATGGAATTTTCTTTTCTTAATAATACCTCTGACTGATTTTGTGTGTGTTAATGCTTGGTCAGAAATATAATCATTTTATAATAATTCTAATTATGTTGAAATTTCCATTATTGAATTATGAGGGAAAAATCAAGATTTTTGGAGCAGATATGGTTTTTAATGTAACTGTAGGTCTTCTAGGATCATTTTCAGTTTTCATTTTGGAAAATGAATGAGTCACTAGAACCAAATCACCATTTGCAGAATTTTACAATGTGCAAAATCCCACGTACCACATTAGTTTCTATGGAATATCTCAAACGTGTCCTGGGACCACTCTAATAATAACATATATGCCAATTACAAGCAAATCCACCCTGCCATCACAGCAATCTTTCTTACACTTGTTAGCACTTTTTAAAATTACTTTTATTGTAATTTTTTTATTACTTTGTATTGTAATTTGTATTGTATTTTTACATAACTGTCTCAATTAGGCTCAGAGATCAGATGTAAAAAGATTTAGCACATCACAGGGATTCAAGTGTTTCTTTGGTTAATGAATAAATGGAATATCAAAGGTATGCATCATTTTAATTGAAATAAAATTTGTATTTATTGCATGTGGTATTGATTTCCAGATTGTATTTGTATGATATTGAAATACAATTTGTATTTCCTCCACTAGTGACTTGTGGAAGTAAGGAAGGCATACATATTCTGAGAGATGATAAGATTACTTGGCAAAATGCTTTGCCACTGATGTTGCACCCAATACTTGACTCTTCATTCTTCCCCTACTTCATCTGCCTAATTCTTATTCTCTTCATTCTAATCACACATTCGTTCTTTGCCCTAGAACTTGCTCCCACAATTCTAGAGTGGTCTTAGCCATTTTCTGGTTCATAACTTTCACAAGTAACAACTTGATGATTACACTTAAAAAATTCCATGAGCTGCTTCCAATACCTTTTTAAAACAATTCTTCCTAACTTCTCTTATTTGAATTTTAATATATACCATACAAAGGTTTTTGTTTTAGTTCTTAGACCTCATCATTTTTAGTTAATGTATTAGTATTCTCTAAGTATCCATTCCTTCCATTAATCTCTAAATACCTCTTGCCAAACTCATGGAAAAATCACTATATGTTTATATAGAACAGTGCAACTTTGCTGTCTAAATGATATATCAGTGATTATGAAAATCATTAATGCCTTAAGAACAGAAAAAATAAGACATGCATTTCCAAGAACTAGTTTACATACTGGTAGAGTAATAGTTGGTTCTCTATGAACATTTTTCTGTCCTCTCAAATTTTAGGCATTTGGTAAATTCTATTTTCTTTTTTAGACATTCAGTAAGTATGTACACAGCGACTTTCAGCAACTATTTTCTGATCGTTATTAAGACTTTAAAAAAACCCAAAAATTTATTTCAAATTCCATTATCTAGTCCATCACATATATTAAGATTTGCATAAGATTCTCTCTATGCAATCACAACACATTCACACTCTGACATAAAGCTTTACAATTCATTTGAGTAACCTGGCTCTATATTAATAACAGCTGTTCAACTGATTTTGGAAATACATTATAAGTTAGCTTAATTGAAATAATTTTTTCTATTCAATAGTTAGTAAAAGTCTAAATATTTGTACTGGTAGGATATATCTGTACATCTGTATTTATTTCAGTTTTGTTCCTGATTAAACTATACAAATATAATAGCAAGTCTAAAAGTCCTGTAGTCTAAAAGTCTACAGGACTTTTGCTATAAATGGAATGGGGGCTGCATTCTCATACACCTTACAATTAAGATTCCAACCTATGGAGAAAAGAATCATGTATACACACGCGTGCGTGCACACACACCTCCTCATCCCACCTCCCACATCATTTATTTATAATATAATTTATAATTCTTTAAAATGAAGATCTATAAATATGAAAACAAAAATGGTTTGGGATTTGAGAATTGTTTTTTTAATTTAACTTTCTCTACTAGTACTTTTTTCTCTGGGAAATCCATATTGCAAACAATTTCAAAAAAAGATATGCCAAGAAGATGACAAGAATGTTAGAGTTCTCCCCTGCATGAGATTATTTAACCTAAGCCACCTCAACTGTGAAAACTGTGGATGCAACTTTGAGAAAACATTTTGAATGTGACAGCAAAATTACTTTGTGATGTATATACATTTTTCATAATGTTGTTCCCAGTAGAACTGATTTCTATATTTCTTACAGCAATGGTACGAAGAATCAGCCTTTTAAAAGGATCAGAACTTGCTGACGCTGCTATTGGAGGGCCTTGTTAGCTAAGAGACAATGCTGTGGTTAAATGAAGCATAGTAATAACTTTGAGGAATTAGGAGGTATCAAGAAAGGAAGTTGTATGGCTCTATATGTTCACGTTTGTGTTAGTGAAAAGGAGAGAAAAGAGAAAGAGGAAAACACTGAGGTAGACAGAAATGAAATAAGACAGCCAGAGCAGAGGACTTAAACAATGTGCCACTGAGTTCGATAAATCCATACTTATTTTTTACATCCTGCAAGGTCATAGATGACGCTGACATTGGTCTCCTAGCAACCCACTCTACTAACCTACTTTTGTCCCAATCACTGGAGAATGGGTTTGGTGCTTTGAGCTGTGTTTCAACATGAAGAAGAAAGAATCAAAGTGATGCTGGGTAACTACTGACGGGTGAAATAAAAAATGTGCGCACACACACAGACACATACACACATTTCTAGTCTCTTTTCTAAGTCTACAAAGTTCAGAGTGGTCTTTCTACAAATTTCCTGTAATTGAAAATAAACGTCCGGTTGTCACAGAATCATTGCTTTTAGAAAACTCCGAAAGGCCAATTTTGATGTAACACACATAATAACTTTAATACATTTATGTGTGAGATGTATGAATAAAATATACATCAACATAACTAGTACCGGGATCTAATTGGAAAAATGAACTAAGCAAAAATAAACTTAATTCTAATATAGATGTTACAACTTTTAAGTTTGATGCTGTAAAATTAAAATTTTTTATAAATTGTAAACTGCCAATTTATCACATTTTGTCATTCAAGTTCAGAGCCAATGTTTTCAAAATTGGTTTCTGTGACTCTAAATTTTACAGACTATGTTTTCTCTTGAGTTATATTTTTTCTTCCTTTTTTGAGTTATATTTTTATATGATCTTTTGATTCTCTGATTTCAAGTTTTTACATTACCTTCCTACCTGTACAGTTATATTGTTATCCTTCTTAATTTTCTTGGAGGGCTTCTTAGTCTTTGTTTTCATAGCTCAATAAAAGATGATGGATATATTTTATTCTATTTTGAAATATGTTACACTATTTGAAATCACTTATTTTGTCAGATAATGGAAACATTTTATCCTATTTTGTCCATTTGATTTCTCAAAAGGGCAAATAACTGATTAGAACTTCTTAGTGAGAGCTGATCTAGTTCAACATGAACTTCAACTCAGAAATCTCCAAAAGCATTAAAGCACAGACTATTTGCACACTGAGGGACAGCTCATTCATGTTTGTTTTGTTTAATGTGATTTTTGCCTTTAGTATTACAGTTGCATGATACAGATTCTAGACCTCCCACTCTTCTCATCCCCTTATATCCTCAACTCCTAAAAAATGCACCCAAGAAGACTTCCCATAGTTTCTCATGGTCTTTCTTAAAACACAAGTCTCAGAACTGAATGAAATATTCCAAAAGTGCTCTTGCCAATGTGTAGAACTGCATACCTATTTTATCTTTGTGTAATGCATGCCCTGCTTTTAAAAAGGCACTCTCCATTGCCTTTATTTTCTTTTAGAAAGCATCATGCACTATGAAAATGAAATGTTTTTTTTTCCAGAACTGCTGTTAATCTGTCACCCCAAATGTATATTTATGCAAAGATTGAGCATATATTTTGAGTCTATAAGGGAAAGCTCATAACCCTTTCTGTTAAATGGATCCTGTATATCTTGGATAACAGTTTCAATCTGTTGAGATACGGTTTTGAACCCTGATTTAGTCATGTAAACAATATCTCCAGTTTTTTTTCTTTTGTCTCATGAAAATGCTATGTGTGCCATTAAATACTCTTTCATAGGATTGATAACATCTGTTAACAAAACCTAAATAGGTGCAACTGCTTGCTGAGTAAAGTAAGGAGGTAGACATAAAAACACATTACTTTGAAATAATAATTCAAAAATTGAATAACTCAGGTGCAACATTTGCAAAATTTTACATGAGTTTTAATACCTTTCATATGTAAATAGCAAGTGCAAAGAATTAAAAAATGACACTCCACTAAAAAAATAGGCAAAGGACATAAGTATGCAATTTGAAATGAAAATTAAAAATAAATATAAAAAATACTTAATCTATTAATCAAAGAAATTCAAATTTTAAAAAAACTGAGGTGTAAGTTGTCTAATACAACTTTAGCAAAAAGTAAAAAGTAGCCCGAAGTTATCAAAGGACAGAAAATCAGAAACTGTTATTTAATATCGGTGCTAAAAATAAACCATTGGGATAAGCAAGTTAACAGTATTTATTAAGGTTTTAAATATGCATATATTTTTAGTTTAGTTTTAGTTTTAAACATGCATATACTTTTGAACAGCAATCCTACATCTGTTAACTCATCCTAAGAAAGACTGAATAGTCTGTGCTTCCCTGGTGGCACAGTGGTTGAGAGTCTGCTTGCCGATGCAGGGGACAAGGGTTCGTGCCCCAGTCCGGGAAAATCCCACATGCCGCAGAGCGGCTGGGCCTGTGAACCATGGTTGCCGAGCCTGTGCGTCCGGAGCCTGTGCTCCGCAAAGGGAGAGGCCACAACAG